>NW_026075579.1:0-1405 GCF_014885135.2 Alexandromys fortis
AAATAAGGTCCCACGTGGGCATAACCTGACGGGTGTGGCAGGCCAGAGTGGAGAAATGCAAGGTGAGTGTCCAGGCAGGTGGACAGAGGGCATAGAAGGCTCTAGGAGTAAGAGAAAAATTCTCTCTCCTGCTGTAGAGAGAGAGAGAGATCTCGTCTATGCCAATCCCATGGTCTCCTCTCAGCTTTAGCTATGGTATGAGAATATTTTCAAAAAATAAAAAAGATGCACGCAAAGAGGCCTGGGGCTGCCCACAGCACAGGTGGGAAGAGCAGAGGATGTGGGATTCGGCTCTAAGTAGGAACACGGTCCAGGATGGGGAAGCCGGCACTTCTGCCGCACCGTGACTCTGGCTAGACATTTCGAGAATTCAGTTTCTGCTGTGGGTTTTGCACTTCACCTGAGCACAGGGTCTTTACTTGGAATGTGACACGTGGAAAATGGACGGGTACTTGGAGGGTGTTCCCCAGCACCATTTGGCATCAGTGCCTGCGGAGAGGAGGACCAGGACTGAAGAAAGAGCACAAGATGAGACCGTGCCACAGAGAGCAAGAGCCTGGAAGCTGTATTTCCTGGCAGTCCAGGCAGGGCCCGATGTCTTCAAACACCTGTCATTATGATTTCAAGGGCGAAATTGTTAGAGAGTGGCTTAGAACCTCAGCGTTCCACTGTCACCAAATTGTTGGGATTATAAAAGTTCAATTTCAGGGCAAGCAAAATGGCTCTTCAGTGAAGGTGTCCATCACTGACCATACAGACTGGAGATCGATCCCTGGGACTCACATGGTGAAAGAAGTGAGCTGCCCTGCAAGTTGTCTTCTGAACTCCGCCTGCCCATGTGCCCCTCCCCCGCCTGAAACCGATGAAAATGTAACAAAGAAAAAACCCTTCATTTTTAAATGTGACAGTTCTCTGTGACGTGGGCTGAGCTGTTTTTGACGTCATTTGCAGTTGATACGAGTGGTTGTGATTCTCTTACCACCTCTGACTGTATTTTGCCCTCCTACCAGCACCCAGCTCTCCAAGTGAGAATGGTTCCCTATGTTATACCGGTCAAAGTCACAAGGTGGCAGCACAGACTCATTGGTGTTTCCTAGTGAGTCCATCAGGTAGGTGAGCCTTCATCCAGTGAGTGTTGGAGATGTCTGCAGAGACCCAAGGCCAAACTTTGGGCTGAGCTCTGGAGTCCTGCTGAGGAGAGAGAAGAGGGATTGTAGGACTCCTGAGGTCAGGGACATCTCGGGAAAATCCACATGTAAGGCTAGCCTGACTCATGGGAACTCAGAGTCTGAATCAACAACCTGGGATCCTGCATGGGACTGATCAGTGCATGAAAGTAAGCGACAGTTGTGTAGCTTGGCCTATACTTGGCAATGGGAGCAGGGCCGTCCCTGATGCTTTTTTA
>NW_026075580.1:0-1406 GCF_014885135.2 Alexandromys fortis
CCCAGTCACAGTAGATCTTACCACGCATGCGCATTCCCCAGTCACAGTAGATCTTACCACGCATGCGCATTCCCCAGTCACAGTAGATCTTACCATGCACACGCATTTGCTTTTTGCAACTAAGTTTTAGCAGAACTTTCGTTTAGCTAAATCACTGAAAAGCTGAACCATTGACGACTCTTGTACGGAAAGACTTAATACGGGGCGATCACCACAAGAGGTTTCGTTTGGAGTTCTTAATCATAGGGGGGGGGAAGGAAGAAGCTCTCTTGAGCAATTAAGAAAATAATAATAAAAGGAAGTACAGAATCTCAAGCAAGATGCTGAGACATTCAGCATGACCATATTGAGCAGTCAAGCCTTCAAGTGCAATGAGTTGGTGCGGATTCATTTTTTTTTCTGAAATCCTATAAACATAATCACACAAATAGACATTTTTAAAAATTGCTGCAATGTCCTTACTGATCTCCAAAGCAAACATTTTGACAGCAGCCTTTCAGCAATAAATACATTTCTTCCTAGTTGAGTAATACGTGGGTATTTTCTGCTAGGTACCTTCTAAATTGGAGTCCAGCCAGGCAATTACAGTGCTAACCTTGAAGGGCAGGGTTACTCTATCGAATCAGCTTCCTGCCCATCAGTGCACCACCTAAGAGTGAAATGCAAAGAGAAATTTGATGTGTCTCGGGAATACTGTGCAAAATACCCAACTCACTATCCATTAAAGATCACATCGTAGGTATCTGGAATTCTGTTCAAAACTAGATTTGGGGGTTTCGGAACAATGCAGACTTGTGGCAAATATCGGGAAGTGTTCATTTTCTGATGAGCGTAGTACTGGTGGTTGTAAAGGGGGGAACTCAGCAGAGGGTTAAAGCCCCTTGGTTTTCTATATCTCTTTTCAGATAAAGTCTTAGCCTAATTTGCATCCTTTAACCTACAGCTCTGCTTTGTTCCCTCCTCATCTTTCCTATAACCAACCATTGCTTGTTCTTTGCCCCTATACAAAGAAGCAGATATGTGGGATAAAAAAAGCTCGGAGATCTAATTTTTGACGTGAAAAAATATAGTTAACCATAGGTGTTTAGAATCAACTGCAGTAGAGCATTCCCATAACCCCAGCTCTCAGGAGACCGATGCAGGACAGTTGTGGTTTGAATACAGCATAAACTACAGTGGGGCCCACCATGTCTTTGTTCTGTTGCTGTGATAAAATATACTCTGTCAAAAGTGACTTAAGGGGAAAGGCTTCTTCTGGTACAAGGCTACCGCCCATCATGCCATGGAATTGAAGGCTGTAGGAACTTGAAATAGCTTCTCGCATTGTATCTGGTCAGGACGCAGAGAGGATGGATGCTCATTACTGCTCACATTGCATCCAGTCAGGGCGCAGAGAGGATGGATGC
>NW_026075581.1:0-1367 GCF_014885135.2 Alexandromys fortis
CTCTCTCTCTCTCTCTCTCTCTCTCTCTCTCTCTCTCTCTCCTTTAAGACCCTGGGTACAAAGTGACCTGCTGCCTCAAGTTTCTGTTATAATGATGTCCCCAGTATGATGGACTGCTGTATCCTCAAATTATGAACCAACATAAAACCTTCCTTCTTTAAGTTGCCTTTTCCAGCACTTGGTCACAGAGGCAAGATACATGACTAACAGTAATCTTACTCTTTTATTCCTTTAAAAATGCAATCTTATTGTGTGCTCTGGGAATGCTTCAAATGCACTGCTTTCCTAGATCAGAACTCCAAGTGCTGGAACTAAAGTGCTTTGCCACCATACCTGGCTAGAGAACTGTTTCCAAAGGAGTCAGATAAGGTGGCAAACTTTGTAAAATATATGCTCCAATTACTTTTTAATATTGCTTGTTCCTCTAAGTCATAAAGACAGCTTTCTAGCTTTGTGTGAGGTTTTCCACCAGAGGTCCAATAGTCACACACTAAAAGTTTGTTGAAATGAGAGGAAGGACAAGAGCCATGTGGTTGTGCAAAGTGGAGTTTGTGACGAAAGTCACACTTTAGAATCACACTCCACATCTGATGTCGAAAATCCTTTAAAATATTGATAAAATAAAAAATTCAGTGCTAATTGGAATTCTCTATTTTGACTGTCAGTTCTCTTATTTAAAACATTAGAAGTGGCACCACGCATAATTGACTGGGGAACAGTGCAAACCATTCTGAAGTGTTGTGAATATGCTTAGGGGAGTGCAGAGCTGGGCCTGGGAATGAGGAGGCTTTCAATTTGAGGGTTTAGCATCACACTCTGCATGTGCCTATGGGCCTGACCGCAAGTCACAAAGAAGCTTTGAGGATTTTTGATGATTAGGAGCCATCAGCGGAGAGAGATCAAAGGGTGGAAATCCAGGGCTGGGTGCATTTTAAAGACAGATGCACCTTAAAGAATTCAAGGGCAAAGATGGAAACAGCTGGCCTCCACTAGAGGTATCATCTTCTATCTCAAGATGGTGAGGAAGCAAACAGACCTGCCGTTCAGATCAGCAGGAAAAGGGAATCAGGACTCTGAACCCTAGCCTCTAAGGTATTCAAAGCTAACTGAAGGACCCTGAACCATCCAGGAAGGCAATATTATTGACAAAATTGTGAAATACTGTATGTTACTTCAGTATTTTTTGATTAATCATAGGTTAAAAAAATAGAGAAAGGTGATGTTTCTCTGATTTCCCTCTCTGCTTCCATATCCTTTGTGTATAGGAGGGCGACTGATTTTTTGGAGTTGATCTTGTATCCTGCCACATTACTAAAGGTGTTTATCAGCTGTAGGAGTTCTTTGGTGGAGTTTTTGGGGTCGCTTAT
>NW_026075582.1:0-1404 GCF_014885135.2 Alexandromys fortis
TTATTTATTTTTGTTTTTTTCATGACAAGGTTTCCTTGTGTAGCAGCTCTGGCTGTCCTGGAACTCACTCAGGCCTCTAACTCACAGAGATCAGCCTGCCTCTGCCTCCCGAGGCTGGGATTAAAGGTGTGTGCTACCACTGCCCGGCTTCCGTGTTATGTGCTTAAGCTAGGCTGCCACCAGAAAACCACATCTTTCATGTGGTGCTTCCCACCCACCTGTAACTCCAGTCTCTCCGCCGGCATCAGGCACTCTAGTGCTACACATCTATGTGTGCAAGAAAACACACATGGGCCGTGCAGTGGTGGCTATGTGTCAAAAAAAAAAAGCCACATATGGCCGCCAGTGCCTGTGGCCCTAGCATTTGGGGGATAGAGATGGTGGAACCCCGGAGCTCTTTGGCAAGTCAGACTAGCTAAAAGGTGAGCTTCGGATTGAATAGAAGATCCTGCTTCTAAAGAGTAAGGGGAGCACTGGGTGCTATTTCACAGGTCGTGAGTTCAATTCCTAGCAACCACATGGTGGCTCACAACCATCTGTAATGAGATCTGGTGTCCTCTTCTAGCGTGTGAGCATCCATGGAGGCAGAATGTTGTATACATAATAAATAAATAAATCTGAAAAAAAATAAGGGGAGAGGTGACAATCTAGTTCATCCCACACATGCACCACACATATGTGTATATTTTTTAAAACTGTGGTTTCAAAGGTGGAGATTATTTTGCTAACATGATAGGGATGTAAAGAATGAGGTCATGGTGAGGCTATTGAGGGGGAAGACAACTGCATAAAACAGTTAACTTTGAGTAAATATTTTTGCATCAATTTGGAAAAAAAAATAAAGGACTTCCCGAACAAAAGCCTTTCTTCCTGCTTAATTGTGTGCACCGTGCCTTGTCACCCTGCTTCAGCGGGCTGTTGTGAGCATCTTTCCGCTTTTTTCCGGAGATGGTTTCATGCCATTTTATCCCTGCAGGCTGCCTGGATAAAGAACAAGGTTGGAGTGGGAAAAGAGAGGAAGCTTCCTGCCTGCCAGTTTACAAGAACCTGACTAATGGAATCTGCCAAGAAGATGGACGTCATCAACGTCACTACCTTGCCCATGATACCCCTGGATGAGCACCAGGTGGTCTCTGTCAATGCCCGGAAAGTACAGAAGAATTCTTTGAGGAAACAGTTGCAAGACCATCCCCCCAGTATCCTTCCAAAGCTGCCACTCAGACAAAGTACCTCTCATGGTGTAATGACTGCTTAGGTTCATATATGTTACCTGTTAGCCCACTCTACATACCATGGTAATTTTTTCTGAGCATGGAAGTCCTATTTGCCTCTAAAGGAATGTGGTGTTTGGAAGAGTTGTTTAACTTGAGGTTTAACACACACACACATATATGTATATGGATA
>NW_026075583.1:0-1406 GCF_014885135.2 Alexandromys fortis
CACTCTCCTCCCCTGCAGTCCTAAGAGGGGGCAGGGTACCCTGCCCTGTGGGAAGTCCAAGGCCCTCCCCCTCTTATCCAGGCTTAGGAAGGTATGCATCCAAATAGACTAGGATCCCAAAAAGCCAGGACATGCAGTACAGACAAATCCCAGTCTGTACTTCTCAGTTGGCCCCAATTGTCAGCCATATTCACTTTGATCCTATGCTCGTTCAGTCCCAGTCCAGATGGATTTGGTGAATGCTCATTCTTTAACTCAATACAAGTTGCAAAAAAAAAAAAAAAAAAAAAAAAAAAAAAAAAAAAAAAAAAAAAAAAAAAAAAAAAAAAAGAAAGAAAGAAAGAATTGATTGATGCATATATTTATGATCAGGGTACTGAAGACCACAGGTAAAGGATGACTGCTTGTAACTGAGGCCCCCAGGAACCTAGAGCTGCTTTTAACTGAGGCCCCCAGGAACCCAGAGCTGAGAATGAGGGACCATAGGATGGCCTCCTACATTAGCACCCTTTACATATTCTTTCTCCAGTTTCTTGGCCTAAATCTGGTTGGAGTCCCAGAGTTCTGTTACTGCCGGTTTTGCTGGACTAGCCAAATACTGGAGCTGACCCTGGCCTGCAGGTCACGTTGGTAAACGCCTCACTAGACCCCGTGAGTGCTGATAAAGGGTGCCACCAGCCAAAAGTTCTTGCCCATCAGGAAACAGTGGCACCCGTACACCTCCACCACACTAGAACCAATGCTGGCACGTGAAGGCTCAGAGCCTCTGATAATATATATGTAGCCCAGGGCCCACGGTAGTTTGTCATTTCAGTTACTACCGCCTGCAAATTGCCCATGTATTGAGAAACTTTTGTGCTGACGTGTATTAAATAGACATCATGTACATATCATTTAAACTCGATGAATTTCTGTAAAATTGAACACACCCCTCCCTGTAAACAGCATCCAGATTCAGAGACAGCATGCTTGTGACTCAGAGACACCAACCCAAACTTTGTTCAGGGTGGGGCAGTGTTATTTGTTTTTGTACTTCCTATAGAGGCAATTGGTCAGGATGCGCTCTTTTATACAGGATAATTTTATGATTTTGGGATTTCAGGGTTTTTTTTTTTTTTTGTCAGGAAAAAAATCCTGGGAAGTTCATCATTTTTATCCACTGAACTGAATATAGGAATCCAAATTCTTCTCAGTGATTTCTGGAGTTTGAGACTCAGTAGACGGGGGATGGGGGTCTCGAGAATATGCATTTCTGTCACATTCCCAGGGGGTGTCCATGTTGACTCTGTGACCACATTGTGGGAGCCACTGATCTTGCCTACTTGTTTTTTACTTAGTGGTACTGGGAACCCGCGGATTCTACAAGATGCTTTGGGGGACTTCTTAGGAAGCGAGGGTTGCAGGGG
>NW_026075584.1:0-1405 GCF_014885135.2 Alexandromys fortis
AGTCCATTTGATTCATTACATCTGTTAGTTCTCTTATTTCTTTGTTAAGTTTCTGTCTGGTTGATCTGTCCATTGGCGAGAGAGGATGTTGAAATCTACTATTAGTGTGTGGGGTTTGATGTGTGATTTGAGTTCTAGTAATGTTTCTTTTACATATGTGAGATTATTTATATTAGGGGCATAGATATTCAGGATTGAGACTTCATCTAGATGAATTTTTCCCGTTATGAGTATAAAGTGTCCTTCTCCGTCTCTTCTGATTGGTTTTAGTTAGAAATCAATTTGTTTCTTAAGTTCGTTTGATTGGAAAACTTTTTCCCAAGCCTTTACTCTGGGGCAGTGTTTGTCTTTGAGGCTGAGGTGTGTTTCTTGTAAACAGCAGAGTGCTGGATCCTGTTTTTGTATCCATTCTCTTAACCTGTGCCTTTTTATAAGGTGAATTGAGTCCATTGATATTAAGCGATATTAATAAACATTGCTTGTTAACTCTGGTTATTTTTGGCGGTAGTGTTTGTGTATTTCCCTTCTCTGAGTTGTGTTGGTGTAGTATTATCAGATATCTGTGTTATTGTGGGTGTTGTCAGCTTCCTTGGGTTGAGGTTTTCCTTCTAGTACTTCTGTAAGGTTGGGTTTGTGGATACGTGTTGTTTAAATATGTTTTTGTCATGGAATATCTTGTTTTCTCCATTGATGGTGAAAGAAAGCTTTGCTGAGTATAGTAGTCTGGACTTACATCCATGGTCTCTTAGTGTCTGCAGCACATCTATCTAAGACCTTCCGGCTTTCATGGTTTCCAATGAGAAGTCAGGTGCAATTCTGATAGGTTTACCTTTATATGTTACTTGACCTTTTTCCTTTGCAGCTCTTAATATTCTTTCTTTATTCTGTATGTTTTGTGTTTTGATTATCATATGGTGAAGGGATTTTTTTTATCCAGTCGATTTGGTGTTCTGTGTGCTTCTTGTAAATTCATAGGGATATCCTTCTTTAGGTTAGGAAAGTTTTCTTCTATAATTTTGTTGAATATATTTTCTGGGCCTTTGATCTGGAGTTCTTCTCCTTCTTTTACCCCCTATAATTCTTAGGTTTGGTTTTTTCGTGGTGTCCCAGATTTCCTGGATGTTTTGTGTTAAGAATTTGTTGGATTTGATGTTTTCCTTGATCAAAGAGTCTATTTCCTCTATAGTATCTTCAAAATCTGAGATTCTTTCTTCTATCTCTTGTATTCTGTTGGTTATACTTGTCTCTGTAGTTCCTGTTTGTTTACCCAGATTTTCTATATCCAGCCTTCCCTTGGTTTGTGTTTTCGTTATTACCTCCATTTCAGTCTTCAAGTCTTGAACTGTTTGCTTTACCTGTTTGATTGCTTTTTCTTGGTTTTCTTGGGTATCTTTGAGGGATTTAT
>NW_026075585.1:0-1364 GCF_014885135.2 Alexandromys fortis
CACTCATAATTGGTTTCTAGCCATAAATAAAGGTCATTGAGTCTATAATCTGATATCCTAAAGAAGCTAAATATGAAGGTGAACCCAAAGAAAAACATATAGCTATTCTCCTGGTTATGGGAAGTAGACAAGATTGCCGGGCAAAAAATTGGGATCTTGGAGGTGGGGTGGGAGGGGGGTAAGGGGAGATGGGGAGAGAAAAGTAAGAGGGGGAGGATGGGGGGAACTTGGGGAAACAGGATGATTGGGATAAAGGAAGGTTGGATAGGGGAGCATGGAAGCACATATCTTTAGCAATTTTTAAAGTTAAGCTGACCTTTTCTCATTTGTTTTGCTGCTGTTCCTTTATTTTTCTTTTTCATTTGTTTTGGTATAAGGTTTCATTATGCAGTCTGGTCTGGTTTAATACTTGCTATTGTAGATGAGTCTGGCTTCAAACTCCTGATTCTGCATCCTTCTCCCCAGTGCTGACACTCATTACAAGTGTGTGCCTCACACTGGGATTCTCACTACTTTTGTAGGCTGCCACAGCGCCTACTTTTCACTTCCCATGTGTTGTATTTTGGTGAAGAAAGGTTAGCACTGTAAAGGTCTTGATTTAGTCATGTCTCGTTTGCTTTGGTTAAAAATTATTTCTAAACTTTAGTTGATAAATAAATAAATTGCTTTCTATTCCTTCTGGAAGTTTCGAAGAATGTTGCTTTTTTTTTTTACTTAAGTTAAATCTAATTTTAGATGGCGTATTTTTTCCCTGATTCTATTATTGATCATCTATCCTTTCCACCCTGGTTCAACAAACGTCAGTTTTCAGCGTATGCCTGTTTCTATCAGGGATATTTGGATCCATTGGTTTTTATATCTCTCTGTCCTGATGACGTGCTATTTTGTTCCCAATAATTAAAATGTATGGTATGTCAAAAAAAGAGTTGTCTCTCACTGTTCATATATAAATATGAACCGTCCTTATTCTTTATCCATTTAAGTAAACTCACCCATGTCCATGGAGCAGCTCAATGACAACTATAGGACTGCACTTTCTCCTTAATTCACTTCCAGGAAAGGTGATTTTACATTATTGCATTTTCCTCGGCTCAGGAATGACTTCTCTGGGTAGGTGACTCTTCCTCTTCTGTTTCATCAACATCTCCCAAACTTTCTTTTTCCAGTACCTTTCAATAAACTTTAATTATTTCCCCAATACAACCTTATAAGTTTTCTGCAGATAAACTTCGTACAATTACAGATAGTACAAATGACAGCTTTTAAAATTAAATTTTCAGCCATTCAAATCTCTCCCTCCCTCTCTTTCTTCCTCTCTCTCTCTCTCTCTCTCTCTCTCTCTCTCTCTCTCTCTCTCTCTCTCT
>NW_026075586.1:0-1405 GCF_014885135.2 Alexandromys fortis
CCAAACTGGCTAGGCTCCCACAAAGCCAGAACATGAAGTAGGATCAAAACCCAGTGGCATTGTCCTTGGCTTCTCAGCAGCCCTCATTGTCTGCCATATTCAGAGAGTCCGGTTTTATCCCATGGTTTTTCAGTCGTAGTCCACTCCTCACAAAATGTAAGGATTCCCATAGGGAGTTAACAAAGTCTGACACTTCATTTCGAGGCAAGACCAAGGTCTTCCCCTTATATCTAGGCTGAGCAAGGCATCCCTCCAAAGAGAATGTACTTCTAGATGCTGGTTCAAGGACAAGGTATAAATCCTGGTCCCATTTCCAGTGACTCCATAGACTGACCAAGAATCACAACTGACCCCCACATTCAGTGAGCCTAATTTGGTCCTATGCAGCTTCCCCTGACATCAGGCTAGAGTCAGTGAGCTCTCACTGTAATGGATTAAATAAAAATGCTGCAGTTTCCCAAGTGGCTGCAGCAGACAGTGGGCCATGAGACCAGGCTGCAGGTTCCCGAGTGGGGGCAGGTAACAGGTCCCTAGAGCAGCCAGTCCCAGTTAGGGACAGCACAGTTCCCCAAGTGGCTGCAGTGGCTCATGAGGGGAAGCAAGTACAAGGCAAGGAGAGACAGATGAATGGACATGTCACAAGACCATGCTGCAGGTCTCTGAAGGTGGCTGGTCCAGGTCAGGGAGCATGCAGCAGGTGAGAGATGGATGGATAGGCATGCAGAGTGAGGTTGGATATTTATTTAGTAGGTTATGGAAGGGAAGGGGAGAAGGGAGAACAGCAGAGAGAGGGAGAGAGGGAGGGAGAGAGATAAACAGAAGGGGGGGGGAAGGGAAAAGTGGGGAGAGACAGAAGCTGCTTCTTTGAGAGGGAGACTGAGGTGGAAGGACTCAGGCTGGAAGTTGAATATCAGCTTGCTTAGGCAGATGGGGAGGGAGTGGGAATGGCTTGTCTCTTAAAGGGACAGAGTAGACCATTACACTCACTAGCTCAGGTCAGCTGTTTCTGTGGGTATCACCATCATGGTTTTGACCCATTTGCTCATATTATTGCTCCTCCTTCTCTTGGGCTGGTCTCACGTAGAGAAGGAGGAGTGATAAGATGAGCTACCTGAGAAAAACAGTCTTTTTTCATTACATTTTATGTAGTTTAAGTCAAAGAACTCTTTAATGTTTTTTTGGTTGAGAAATTTGCCTTAGTGTTTGGTCTAGTAGAAACACATAAAGAATAAGAAGAGGTATATACATTTATGAAACTTTCAAGAATATGATACTTTTTCATATACTAAAAGTTTACATCAAATATTATTTTAAGTGGAATTTACTAATTTAGTTCTTTTTTTACATTATGGACACTTTATTTCTGAAATCTGCATGTTTTACATTTTTACTAGGTATAGAGCAG
>NW_026075587.1:0-1405 GCF_014885135.2 Alexandromys fortis
ATATTAAATTGAACTAAACTAAAAGAAACCAGAAAAAGACAAAATCCCTAAACAAATAGAAGAAAATGAGCCAAAGATAAATCACAAGAAACCGATAAAGACAGAGGGACACACATGCTTACACACACAGAAATCTCATAAAAACACAAAACCAAAAACCATAATATATATGTTGTAATACATAATATACATACCTTAAAGGGAAAAAAGGTCCTGATAGAGCATTATGACACATAGAGAAGAAGCTGGTTTCAAAATGCATCTTCTCTCTTTATTTTTTTTTTATTGATCTTGCAGGACTTTATTTCCTTTTATTTTTTTTTAATTTATTAAAGATTTCTGTCTCTTCCCCACCTCTGCCACCCCTTTCCCTCCCTCTTCCCCAATCAAGTCCCCCCCAACCCCCGTCAGCCCAAAGAGCAATCAGGGTTCTCTGCCCTGTGGGAAGTCCAAGGACCACCTTAGTTAAGGTGAGCATCCAGACTGCCTAGGCTCCCACAAAGCCAATACGTGCAGTAGGCTCAAAAACCCATTGCCCATGTTCTTGAGGTCTCAGTAGTCCTCATTGTCCACTATGTTCAGTGAGACCTGTTTTAACCAGAACTTGAAAAACTTTGGTTTTGATTGCCTCTATTGGCTGCTATTTTATGTCTTGAAATCAGACCATAAAAAGGAATGTTGACACCGAAAGTTAACATATGTGTGTGTGTGTATTATGTGCTAGACACTTATTGAGTCCTTAAATATTAAGAATATTTCTCTCTGTACTATTTGATAAACAGATAAACAGTTGTTATATCTGCTGATTTTGATTATGAAATTTTGAGATGAAACTGTAGGCTTTGGGAGAGATCTATGGGGGCGTTTTGAACACAGGCGTTCTTTGGTTGTTGAACTTGGCCTCTATTTAAAAAAATTGTTTTGTTTTTTTCCTTGGTGAAAACAAGACATTGAATTGTGTGATGTATAGTAGTTTGAATAATATAAACCCAGGGACAGATATTGGTGTTCACCCTGAAGACCAAGAAAACAAAGCAGCCAATCCACTAGAGAGCTTTGACCTCTATGATATCTTCAGACTGAAGGAGAGTAGTTTCTGTCTCATCTTGGCTTATATTCATCTCTAGTGTGGGGATTAAAGGCATGCATCACCATTACCTAGCCTTTATGGCTAACTAGTATGGGTTGCTGGGATTAGAGGTGTGTGCCACCACTGCCTAGCCTGTATGACTGACTAGTGTGGTTGTTTTGCATTCTGATCTTCAGGCAAGCTTTATTTATTAAAGTATAAATGAAAATCACTACTTTGTATTGTAGTGATCAATTTTAATTATCATTCTTACTACCTTATAACTCATTAATGTTAAAGACTAATTTTCTTCATCATAAAGTAAGATGTCATATT
>NW_026075588.1:0-1404 GCF_014885135.2 Alexandromys fortis
CTGGTAACTGTGCTATGAAATTTCTTGCTTGTTTCTTGATCATTCTGAAACCCTATGGGATGGCATATAAAATGCAAGAGCATTAGCAACTGACACATTATATACAGATATGTATTCCCTTGACTCTGAGATAATATAGTACTTTTCTTGATTTACTAAAAGAATAAAGCCAGTGGAGGAGTAATAGCAAATATACACTCATAATATATTTCCATAGTCTCACTTTTCCCATGGCTCATCACTTTATAACTGAATTGAATGCCAAAACCAGAACAGCCTTTGAGCCTGCATCAGCAATTTTGTAACTACTCAAAATCCATGTAGTCCTGATATTATTTTATTTTAGATAGTAACCTTTATTAGTATCTGAGGCAAATTCAAAGATACCTCACTATTGATCAAAGTTGCTGAACCTTTCTGTGTGAAGTATCTTAGAAAGATGCATATTAAATCATAGAATACACAAAAGCTTCCTCTAGGCATCATAATTCATTACATTGGAATAAACTGCAACCTATTAAGAATCTCATGGCAAAGATTAAATAAACTTATTAAAGTGGCTTTAAATAAAAGTATGAGTGGTATTAGAGAAGAACCTTCTCAGTTACAAAGATATTGATGAACCATGCTTGAGATGGTCAGTCTAGCTGGGAAATAATCAGAAGCAGGGAAGGTATTTCTCCTTGTTTTCCTGGACGCTTACTGTCTGTATGTATTCTCTTATACTGTCTTCCAGAGTTCTCTGAGATTTTATTAAAACTTGATCTCTGTAACATTCCTAAGCTTTTATTACTTTAGTATCAGACAGAAATATGGACTGCATGACTATGAGTTCTTTTTCACATATTGCAGTTACTGATTTTTATCTATGTACTTTCTTCTACTTTTCTAAATTGGATTGAGCTAAGAGGTCATAGTATTGTGGCATGTAAACATACATACAAGTAGCATTATACAGACTGAACTGGTTGTATTTATGGATGTATATTATAATTATGGATATGTATGCGTATATAACATGCACAAATGTATGTATGTATATATACATATATATGTGTATATAAATTTGAAGTAGAATGGGAAAGTACAAAAGGGAGGGTTGGGGGAGGAAAGAGAAAGGAAACATGCAATTAAATTATAATTTCAAAACAAAAGAGAAAAAAAATAAAGTTTAAATAAAACTGGACTCACTGAACATAGCGGAAAATTAGGACTACTGAGAACTCAAGAAAAATGGCAATGGGTTTTTGATTCTACTGCAAATACTGGCTTTGTGGGAGCCTAGGCAGTTTGGAGGCTCACCTTACTAGACCTGGATGGAGGTGGGTGGTCCTTGAACTTCCCACAGGGCAGGGAACCCTGATTGCTCTTTGGGCTGATGAGGGAGGAGGACTTGGTTGGGGG
>NW_026075589.1:0-1404 GCF_014885135.2 Alexandromys fortis
CCAACAAAGTTTGTCCTAGGGTTATTTAGGGGTTGATTATAATTGGTATAGGGTTGCGGGTTAGAAGGGAAATTTTATGGGCTCAGGGATTTCTTTGAAAAAAAGGGATAATTGTATGGAATAATAGATTAGTGTGAGTTTACATACATTAATAATAATAGTGAGTAGTAGAGTGAATGCTTGTAAGTTATAATTTATACACAGTTTCTTGGATATAGGTTTTTGTAAATTGTTATAATGTTAAATATTGAATGTTGTATGCATTCATGCTTCTACCTCTGCTTAAAACATTTTTGCAATGTATATTTTTTCCACTGATCAAGATACTTATTCATTGGTTACATTTTTGAGCCCATTGTCCTCATTTGTTGTACAGTTGTTTATTGTACAATATTCTAATACGAAGTCTTAGTCTTTAAGTTATATAGGTATTAGAATTATAGATCAATAGTCATCTATGTTTGTCATACTTATAGTTAGAATAATCAGGTTTTTTAGACACATAAAGAATATATTTTGCATAGATAGGTAATCTTCAACCACTTCAAAGAGCTGTAAAATATGGAACTTAAATAACCTAGGGTACTGTTGAAGTGAGACATGATTACTACTGGGAGCATTGATCTATTTTCTGGAGAATGTTGAGCACCGAAGACACTCGAAGCTTGTTTTCTTGTTGTCAAAACCGACCTTTGGGCAAAGACATGTTCATGCATCAACCTCTGACAAGATACATGGTATCCAAAAATAGATAAGCAGTTCTGTTAATTCTTGACTGGCATTCATCTCAGAGACAAATATACCCACCTCTGTTTTCTGAGTGTTGTGGTAAAGGCAAAATACACCAATATGCCCAGTTTGTCCATCTTTTTTTTCCTTTCTGTAGTCATTAAATTTCTCATGCATACAACGTCCTGTTGATCTTTTCTCTTTTTCTCTCCCTGTGAATACATACTGCTCTTATAAGGTGGTATCCTATACAAAGGACATAGAAATAACAGAATTGATTCTCCTTTTCAATTTCCTTCTAAAGTGACTGTCTATGTCATGGAACTAGAATGGGGAACACCAGAATCATAAAACTATACTTTCGAAGAAGTATGCATTTCACTGTCATACTTACATTGTACTCATGTATGGTATATTTTTGAAGGCAGTGACCTATGATGATGTGCACATCAACTTCACTAAGGAAGAGTGGGATTTACTGAATCCTTCCCAGAAGAATCTCTTCAAAGATGTGATGCTGGAGACCTACAGGAATCTGACTACTATAGGTGAAAATGAATTTCTTTCATGTTTCAAAAGATGGAGACAACTTTTCCTTGGTTTATGATTTTGTTCTGTAATTTGTTTTAGAGAAAGTAGAATGAGGTAAATAACAAACACAGTCACAGTTCTTAG
>NW_026075590.1:0-1351 GCF_014885135.2 Alexandromys fortis
ACCCAAAAAGAGGAACTTGGGATGTACTCACTCGTATTTGGTTTCTAGCCATAAATAAAGGACATTGAGCCTATAATTAGTGATCCTAGAGAAGATAAATAAGAAGGAGAACCCAAAGAAAAACATATAGGCATCCTCCTGAATACTAATTGTCCAGGGTTTTGAAACAGCATATTTCTAATACACTTTCCAATTTTAGTCTTCTGTAAATTCTTAGTACAAATGTTATATTGTTGGTAGAAAATCATGAAGACTCTGCTCCAGAGTGTGCAGTATTTTACCAAGTGTATGTAGAATACATAGCAGTGTTCTTTTATTTTCATCCCTTCCAAATCACAATTCAGCCTCCTCTACCATTATTTTGAATTTTAAAAAAGAAATATTTCCTGAGCTAATGGGGTCTACCAACTCTGGCCTGACAGGGAGGGAACCAGCATAGGACCAAATTAGGCCCTCTGAATGTGGGTGTCAGTGGTAAGGCTGGGGAAGATTGTTCTGGCATTTTGGAACCCATTCTCTCTGGATAGATACCTTGTTCAGCCTATATTGAGTGAGAGGGACTTAGTGCTGCCTCAAAGCAATGTGCTAGATTTTTTGGCTCCCTATGGGAAGCCTTACCCCCTCTAAGGAGTGAATGGGGGGAAGGATGGGGGTAAGATGGAGGGAAGGTGGAAGGAGCAGAAGGAGGAGAGGTACTGGATTTGACATAAAAAATGAGAAAAGATAGTTTTTTAAATAGCTCTTAAAATTATTTCTGTAGCAGTGCTTTAATTCATTGCAAGAGAGATTTTCTTTTAGGATATAAATAAAACGGATTTTTTTTCTGAGAATTATCAAGCTCTTGAATTCTTCCCCAGGCTTCCAAATAAATAAGCATAAAACTTCTCAGAAATGAATAAGAGTACAGGCATGCATTAATACTATATGATTGTAACACCTTCCTAATATAAACAATGTCAAGAAAAGAAAGTTTTGATTATATAGTTGGTTATTCTCCTTTAGCTTTCAAAAGAGATAAAACCAACATTTTATGTTTGAGTCAGAAAAAGATACTGAGAAAAAGACAGACATCAAAATAAGAACAACAGGGAGATGAAGGAGAAATTAAGACAGGCTGCCTTGGCAAAGAGACATCTAGAAGAAGGACTTTGTAATTAGACTACCTTGTTCGGCCTGTAGATTAGCTACCAGTGATGGGAGGCAAATCCTCCAAGACAGATTTGTGCTGAAATGATGCAGAAAAAAATTCTGAGGTGTCAGCACTACATCTGTCTTGTCAACATCATACAGGTCTATTATAATATTGATCACAGTAGCCAGCTAACATCAAGCTACTACAACCTGTTAGTGA
>NW_026075591.1:0-1419 GCF_014885135.2 Alexandromys fortis
TCTCTCTCTCTCTCTCTCTCTCTCTCTCTCTCTCTCTCTCTCTCTCTCTGTCTGTCTGTCTCTCTTATTTTCTCCCTCTCTCATCTGTCTGTCTGTCTGTCTGTCTGTTAATGAGCTATTTTATTATTTCATTGCCTCTGAGCATATTTTTTTTCTCCTGGGTATAAAGTACAGAGTAAAATCTCATTTATTCAATTTCATTACTTTGAATTTTATAATCATTTAAAAATAGTATAGGGAGAAACTTCTTTAGTGATTCCTTTATATACAGGAGCACAACATAATGATAGTAAGGAAGAAATCTTGAAATGGTTTTCATATCAAATTTAAAAGATACATGCATAAAGATATTTGCTTCAGAACTGGTTTATAGTAACAAATACAAAGGCAGCCATTCATCAACAGAGGACTGGATTAGCAAATTTCAGTCTAAACAGACTACAGAATACTTTTAAGTTTTAAAAACATTACAACATAACTGTAAACTTGTTGACATATAAAATATCTATAAGATGTAGAGGAAAAGAGCAAGTTCCTGAACATTACTTTGTACCATGAATGCTTAGGTTCCATTATATATTGTTTTGTCTCTATATGTACATTACTATGATAAATTTTAATTTATAAATCAAGCACAAATTATTAACAATAATGAACAATTAAAATCATAACCCACAATAACTGTTACTTCAAAACTATGGATTTTTTTTCAGAAACTCTCTTTAAATTTAGACTTCAGTTGAATATAAATGAAATTAAAGAAAATAAAAACTTAAGCAAGGGGGCCCTTTAGAGAATTATCATAGTAGTGCAGAGGTACATATGTATACACATCCATATTCATATATGCTCATACGAAGAGCAGCCACTAACATCTCTGGATGGCAGATTTGGAGCAGTGTTTGCCTGCATTCTACTATAAACTAAAAGCCGGGATGCAAAGGGGAAAAAAGTACCTCAAGTATACAACTGTAACCTTAGCATGAGGGAATCTGAGACAGCACTAGGGGTTACAGGGCAACCTGTAAATATCACAAGAAAACAATCAAACAAACCAACACACAAACAAAAAAGACATATGCAAGCGAACAAAGTACCTGTGCACAAAGGTTCCTAGAATCCTCAAATAACCTAACTTTCCTTATTAACACTTGAGATACTATAGCCCATTACCTCCAAGACCTGTACAAAGCAAGGATTAACATAGATTGAACTTCTCTGGGAAACAGATGTGATTGCATATTTAAAAATACTTTATACAGAGAGTCCGGTTTTATCTCAGCAGCCCTCATTGTCCGCCATATTCAGAGTGAAAAAGCATGGGATAAAACTGGACTCTCTGAATATGGCGGACAATGAGGGCTGCTGAGAAGCCAAGGACAATGCCACTGGGTTTTGATCCTACTTCATGTTCTGGCT
>NW_026075592.1:0-1405 GCF_014885135.2 Alexandromys fortis
CTTCCTCTGCTTCTGGCTGATGCCTAACTCCCTGCCTTTTCTCTTCCCAGAATTCTTCTCGTCTGGTTGCCCCACCTCTACTTCCTGCCTGGTTACTGACCAATCAGCATTTTATTAAACCAATATTAGTGACAAATATTTACAGTGTACAAGAGCATTTTCCCACATCCAAAAGATTTCATTCATTTTAACAAAAAAAATCACTCAATATTTCTTTGCACTAAAGTAGAATGAATCAATATCTCCTTTATATCTACACATTAAAACTAGTTATATTCTCTGACAATACAGAGACAGTATCTGTTCTTCTATAGTACAACATCAAAATCACCTCAGAGAAAAAAATACTGTGCCTCTTTTACTAAATATTAGCATTTTGTCACTCTCCAAACTCTGTGTCTGCAACATTCTCCAGGTTTACCTTTTCTACAAGAAAGTTACATGACATGGAAGAGTCCAGAAGGAACACTTTCTGTTTAGGAATACACAATCTAAAATCTCTTTTCTTTTTAAAGATTTTATTTAAAATTTGTGTTCTGGACACTGTTTCAAGTATAGAAAGTACAGTCATGACCACAACAAAGAATTCACTTGATCATGGATCTTAAAGTCTAGTGGATGAAATCAACCAACAGAATCCACAAGCGCAAAGTCACGTGACCAGAGGTAGATCTTAATAAATGTGATGTGCACGGTAGAAGTCCAGTTCCAGGTAATCTGGCTCCTTATTCTGGCCTCTGCAGGCAACAGAATATATGTGTAGCACATTTGAAATTTCATCCCCTAATACATTGAGAAAGACAAGTTGCTTAGATTTGCTATATGTGTTTCTAAGTTGAAACTGGAAGAACAAATCCATGTGAGGAAGGACTCATTTTCCTTGAGAAAACATACTGCCTTTGAGAAAATGGTCTGAAGTGAGTGGCTCCCACAGAGAATAACTGATGTGGGAGTGTCATATATCAATCTGTTGATTTCATTGGTTAAGCAATAAAGAAACTCCTTGGCCCTGATAGGTTAAAACATAGGTGGGAGGAGTAAACAGAATAGGATGCTGGGAGGAAGAGGAAGTGAGCTCAGACTCTGATCTGCTCCCAAAGAGACCCAACAGCTCTGCTCTCTGGAGCAGAGACACCATGCTCAGCTCTCCCGGGTAGACGCGCAATAGCTCTGTGCTCTGAGGCAGAGGCATGAAGCTCAGACCCAGGATGGACGTAGGCTAGAATCTTCCCGGTAAGCGCAACTTGGGGTGCTTACACATATTATTAGAAATGGGCTAAATTAATATGTGAGAATTAGCCTAGAAGAGGCTAGATAGAAATGGGCCAAGCAGTCTTTAAATGAATACAGTTTGTGTGTTGTTATTTCGGGCATAAGCTAGCAGGCTGCTGGGGTGCTGGGGACA
>NW_026075593.1:0-1294 GCF_014885135.2 Alexandromys fortis
TTTTTTTTTCATTTTACATACCAACCCCAGTTCCCCCTCCCTCCCCTTTTCCTGAGCCCCTACCTCCTCCTCATCCTCCATTCACTTCTTACAGGGGGTAAGGCCTCCCTTGGGGAGTCAACAAAGTCTGGCCTACCAAGTTGAGGCAAGACCAAGGCCCTCCCCACTGTATCAAGGCTGAGCAAGGTATCTCACCACAGGGAATGGGCTCCAAAAAAGCCAGTTCATGCATCTGGGATAAATCCTGGTCCCACTGCCAGCCCCCCAACAGATCAAGTCACATAACTGTCACCCACATTTAGAGGGCCTAGTTTGGTACTATGAAGGTTCCCTAGCTGTCAGTTCAGAGTCCATGAGCTCCAACTAGCTCGGGTCAGCTGTCTCTGGTTTTCCCAATCATAATCTTGACCCCCCTCCCCTTGCTCAGATGATCCCTCCTCCCTCTCTTCAACTGAACTCCAAGAGCTCAACACAGGGTTTGGCAGTGAATTACTGCATCTGCTTCCATCAGTTACTGGATGTAGGCATCCTCTCTACTATTGCTAGGAGGCTTAGTGGGGCTCATCCTTGTGAATTCCTGGGAATTTCCCTAGCACCAGGATTCTCCCTAACCCTATAATGGCTTCAAGCCCCAGGAAGGAAAATAGTTAAGCTCTCCTGGGTAAACTGGAAGTGGGGGGAAGAAGGAAGTGGTTGAGAACATGAGGATTTAAGATGGCTCAGTTGGGGGAGGGATGGAGAGGGAGAGCAATGAAAGAGGTATCTTGATAGATGGAGTCAATCACTTTTCAAAGACTATATGTTCCAACTGAGGACCAAGCCTTCAACACAGGGGGCCTTTGGATTGATATTTCACATCCAAACTATCACAGTTTTTTTTTTAGATGTAATGCTGCAATTTATTCGTTTGGTTAACTAGCATTTAAGTACGCTCTATGGCTGCCAGCAATCTAGGCAACAAGTAAATCATGCAACAAATGACAAACAAAATAAAATTTCATCATCCTACCACATTTCAAATGGGGTACAAAGACTGGGGGAGTCTTTATATTTCTTTAATGCAGCCCAAAATATGCTTAGATGAAATGTACAATGAAACTGACTGCAGAAGCATCTGTAGTCATTTCAAAGGACTGAACACTATAATAAAATGAAAGGGTAGAACATGTGTCTTGCATGCTGCATTTTTCATATTTGTTAGTGCCCCGTTTTTATTTATTTATTAAAGATTTCTGTCTCTTCCCCACCTCCGCCTCCCCTTCCCCTTCCCCTCCCCCAACCAGGTCCCCCTCCC
>NW_026075594.1:0-1404 GCF_014885135.2 Alexandromys fortis
AAATTTGACATTAATTTTGTTAGAATATACTGTACATACATTTCCATTCTTGTTCAAGGTGTTGTACCTATACAGCTTATTTAACAATGTAATGAAAATCTCTAGTCCTTCAAAGTTATTATTACCAACTGTTTAGGGTAATAAGGAAATGCAGGTTAGTAGTTAATCACACCTATTACAATCAAACTTGTAGTTACACTAGATATGTTTTCAAGGTCAAACAAAGATATATTTTAGATAGACAGGTTATCTTCAAACACTTCAGAGATCTACAGAATATGGTATTTAAGATGTTTTAATAACATGGGCTTTCTTTATGACATGTCTGCTACTGGCACCACCAATCTACTTGAGAGAAGATAATGGACACTGAAGAAACTCCACATGGAGTTTATTTTCTTTGTGGCAAAAGTAAATCACTGGACAAGGAAGTACCCATTCCTCAACTGCTGACAATATACTGTCCTAATTGGACAAGCTGGACACACACAAAAAAGTCACTGGCAAACATTGTCAAGACAAGGATGGACAGTGCTTCAGAATATCCTGTTTTACAGAAAATCTGTTGGATATGCTAGGCCTATAGGCCAAATATGGATACCCCAATGTTGCACGGGAACTTTGGGTGACTGTCCAGGCAGCCAGATGTTTCTCTCATTACTCACATTTTTTGGAAGTTGGTTGACTGCACATCCTGCTTATTCAGCTAATATTTCCTTCTTGTGTCTCTGAGGGAGTTGGATAACTGATACTTAAGAGTTTTCTTTGTTTACAAAACACAGAAAGCAAGTTATGATAGAAAATAAATTAGCACTCACCAATTTAGTATAGAGAATGAAGTATTTTCTCTAAATTTGCCAAGTGAAAATGGGCTAGAAAGTGCATTTATTGCCTGTATATATTGTCATAGCCATTGTATTTATTGTATATAGTTTTGCTTAAATTAGTTATAGTCTTTTTTAGTTTAAAAATGGGAGAAATATAGTGATATTTTACTTGTATTTTAATAAATAAAGCTTGCCTGAATATCAGAATGCAAAGATGAGCTACTACAGGCCAGGGAGTAGTGGCACACACCTTTAATACCAGGACTGGGGAGATAGAGGCACACAGATCTCTGTGAGTTCAAGGCTACCCTGGGCAACACAAGATCTATCCAGAAACAGATCCTGGTAGTGGTGACTCATACCTTTAATCTCATGTTTAGGAGTTACACAACTTTAATCCCAGCACTAGGGAAGTAGAGACAAAATCAATGTAGGGATAAGCCCTCCCCTTGGGGGCGGGCTGCCCTCAGGCGTATGTTTACTGATATAGTGCGCGGGCAGAGGCTGCGCGGCCCCCTTCCGCTTGCTCTCCTGTTTCCGCTGGCTACCCCGCTGGAACCTTGGTTTTGTGAGTCTG
>NW_026075595.1:0-1407 GCF_014885135.2 Alexandromys fortis
AAAAAAAAAAAAAAAAAAAAAAAAAAGTGGCTTCTCCATACAACATGTGATTGCTGCTATTTTGACTGAGGTCAGGTGACTTTACCATCATCTTAACTGAGGGCCAGATCAGGTGACCAAGTCCTGCCATATTTACTGAGTCATCCCCTGTCTGGTCCCCTGCTGACTCTGTTACATGTGTGTTTTGTGCATTGGCATGCCTTTGGTAGGGCCCACCAAAAGCATCCACTTCACCCAATTCCTGTTCACTGTGTGTGTGTATACATGTAACTTAAATACACCTATGTTTACTGTTAAATGTTATAATTGCCTGTTCATTGTATCTCTTTTCAGACTACAAAACAATAAGTCTCATGCTTTAAATTGGTATGTGTTTTTAAGTCTCTTACAAAAATACTGTATATGTAATTCAATTCTATTTTAAAATATATTAAGCTGTTTTCTACTATTACCAGTTCTGCCATTAACCTTCTATTGCAGGCAGTTGTTTTTTCTTTCTGTCTTTTGTTGGTTTGTTTGTTTTCGAGACAGGGTTTCTCTATAGCTTTTGGAGTTCTGTCTTTTACAAGTGTAAATTTTACCTGTTAAATTGAGAGCCAGTACAGTGAAGCTTGGACACAACTCTCCAGGCAGATTCTATAACTTATCTATATCCGACAAACAGTCCTCAACTGCTCAGAGATCTGGAAAATAAATTTTATCCTTCTCAAAAATCTCTGATGCTTTTTGACAGCTGAGAGGTTTTGTCATTAAAAAAAAAAAAAGCCTCATCAAACAAATTTCATTAATATATTCTCTCTCACACTGCCTTTCATAGTCTTAAAGATACTTTTCACTATGCAAAAATATCTTTCACCATCATTCTGGTGGTGTTTAAAACTTATGTTTTCAAAAAACCCCAAAAAATCTTGTGAGTTCCAAGCAGCCAAATTAAGGGATCCACCTTAAACAGGTCAGATGCATCTTTCTCAATTCCCTGGTCCTATTTTTTCCCCTAAACTTAACTTTGTCCTCTGTTCTGCCAATACCTTAAACAAGTGTAAGAGACACCAGACATTTCCATACCACAAACACCAGACCATAGCAAAGAGACCAGCTACCTCAATATGTGACCAGAACCCAGCTTTTTCAGGTTCCGCCCAAGATGTCACCCACAAATAATCAGGAAGAAGTCTTGAGAATCTGCCATCCCAGTTCCTTTAACCTGTTGTGCCTAACCTCCCGCCTTTTTATTATAAAAAGGAGAAGGGGATGTAATAGTCTGTCCTGTCCCTTTAAGAAACAAGCCTCTCCCACTTCTTCCCCTGTCTGCTGAGGCAAACAGAACTTCCTTCCACTTCTAGCCTGAGCTTGTTCTCTCTCTCTCTCTATCTCTCTCTCTCTCTCTCTCTCTCTCTCTCTCTCTCT
>NW_026075596.1:0-1378 GCF_014885135.2 Alexandromys fortis
GGGAGGGAGGAAGAAAAAAAGAACAGAAATCTGCCAACACTAACAAAATCAATTTCTTCTCATCGGTTTTACACATACATTGTATTTAAAGCAGTAAGCAAGTTCTAAATTTTTCAAAATTATTCAGTAAATCAACTTCCCAAGTAGCAGGATAAAAATGAACCCACAAATCAAAACTCCACCTTCACCACTATCTCAGTAGCTCCCATCTACATCTACATTTAAAGCCTACTTTGGTCTTTCAACTTTAAAAAGGTAAAATTATTGGGTAATAAAATCAACATTAATTGCTATTGCTCTTTTTGTTTTTGCTCTTTGAGACAGGGTCTTGCTATGCATTCCTGACTGGCTGGGTTCTCATTATGAAGCCCAGATTAACCTTATACAGTCTTCCTGCCTCAGCCTTCCAACTACTACCACACCTATTACTTTTAAATCTCAAAATACAGTACACTTTAATACAGAAAGAGTGAAGACATTAAGCCTCTATTTCTTTTTTATATATACTAGTGCTTTGCCTGAATGTATGAATATGTACCATATGTATGCCTGGTGCCCATACCAGTCAGAAGAGGATGTTGGAAACCCTAGAACTGGAGCTAGGGATAGTGAGCCACCACATGGATGCTGGGAACTGAACCCAGGTCCTCTGGGAGAGTAGCAACTGCTTTTAGCTACTGAGATCTCGCTCTAACTTACAAAGACCTCTTTTTATTTAAATCAGCAATCTATGCAGTATCTAGACTATAAGAAAGCTGCCTTTAGCACATCACTTAAGCTAGACAAAGAGGGATACATGTGCAATAAAGGCTGAGGCAGGAAGATCTCAAGTTCAAAGACCATGCTGGGCTCTAAAGTGAGATGCCAAAAAACAAAATTTAAAAAAAGGAATTTTTAAAAGCATTTTTGTAAAATATAAATTGCTATGAATTCTAATTTATTTGTAAATATTCTTTCATTCAAGCAGCTTTTTGAATCCTGCTTTCCTCCTCTGAAAGCCTTATTTTCTCAAAATAAAAAAGGTAGGCCAGGAAGACAGCTCAGTGGATGATGGTGCCTGATGCCAACCAAGCCCAATGAGCTGAGTATGATCCCCAGAGCTCACATGATGGAAACAGTTGACTCCTAAGTTGTCCTCTAACTTCCACACAAGGGCACACACATGCGCTCTCTCTCTCTCTCTCTCTCTCTCTCTCTCTCTCTCTCTCTCACACACACACACACACACACACACACACACACACACACACACCACAAAATTTAATCAGTCTGTTGCACAGACTCACTTGTGGTGTTCACTGTGAAATTCACTATTTTTTTGTTTCGTTTTGTTTGGTTTTTTGAGACAGGGTTTCTCTGTGGCTTTGGAGCCTGTCCT
>NW_026075597.1:0-1403 GCF_014885135.2 Alexandromys fortis
GGCAGAGGCAGGAGGATCTCTATGAGTTTGAGGCTAGTTCCAGGACAGGGTCCAAAGCTACAGAGAAATTCTGTCTCAAAAAATCAAAATTATTTATTTTTATATGTGTATGTCTACGTTCCTGTCTGTATGTACACCCATGTATACAGTGACTATGGAATTCAGAAGAGGGCATCAGATCTCCTGGAACTGAAGTTACAGGAGGTTGTGAGCCACCATATGGGTGCTGAGCCAGCTCTCCAGCCCCATACATGAAATTAAAAAACTTTCAAAAACTTGAGTCAGAAATAAATGGGTGAGATTACTCATCTTCCTATGAAGAATGCCGTTTTGTGGATGAAATCGTACGATGTTTGGTGAGTGGTGTTGTTTGAATCTAGGGATGAGGACTTACTAAGCTAAACTCGAGGCCATCAAACCTTCCGGCCCTAAGCACTGCTGGCTGTGAACACCCCTCACCATGCTGCCTTGACAAGGCTGCTGTTGGGAATAAGCATTAGCTCTACCTGATGTGTAGAACACTCTTTTTGACTCTCAGCCCCCTGAGACACTCATCCACATCCATCAGCCCCAGTCATCCAGCACCCCTTAAACATCTTTACCTTGATGTAGTATGTGTATGAGCATGTGTGTGTAAGTGTGTGTGCATGTGTGCGTGCATGCGTGTGTGTGTGTGTGTGTATTTAAGAGAGAGAGAGATTGGACAACTCACAGGAGCTGGTTGTCTCCTTCTACCTCATGTGGACCCAGATTGAACTCAAGTTATCAATCTTTGTGGCAAGATCTGACTCAGGTATCTATTTCCTTCCTGACTATTCTAGAGATCTCCTGCGGAGGGGTGACCTACAGCATGTCTGTCTGTGTATCTATACACATACACACATATACAATACCCACACCGTACACACCACATACATACATCCTCCCATACCACACACACATCATATATACATACACACAGACATACACACACACCCCACATACACACCATACGTACACTATATACACACCTCCCCCACACATATATACACCACACACATACACATATATACATACCCCACATAGACACCATACATACACTATATACACACCACAATACACCATGTAAACACACACAGAGACATACAGACACATACACACTTCCCCCCCTCACACATACACATCTCACCCATACCCACAAACACACCACATCCCCCCCACAGAATCTTGAAGCCTCTGGCCTCCACCAACACGCATACACCCTCCGTGTCCCCCATAATCTTACTATGTAACCTAGAGTAGCCAACCTGTGGTTCTCCTGTCTCAGCCTCTCAATGCTGGAATTTCAGGGGTGAGTCCTGACATCCAACTCTATGCTTGACCTTTCTTGTTTCACTTGCCAACAAGTGTTCATGATCCAGCTG
>NW_026075598.1:0-1342 GCF_014885135.2 Alexandromys fortis
TATAAAAGAGTGTGGCAATGTTACTTCTGTTTTCATTGTGTGGAACAATTTGAGAGTGTTGGTATTAGGCTTTTTTTGGCAAACTTGTTGATATCTGCACTGAAACCATCCGACACTGTGCTGTTTTTGGTTGGGAGACCTTTGATGACTGTTTCTATTTCTTTAGCAATTATAGGTCTATTTAATTTGCTTGTCTGGTCTTGATTTGATTTTGGTAAGTGCTATTTATCCAGAAATTTGTCCATTACCTTTTTGTTTTCCATTTTGGGGCAGTACATGTTTTCAAAATATGACCTTATGATTCTCTGGATTTCTTCCATGTCTGATATTATGTCCCCGTTTTCCTTTCTGATTATTAATTTGGATATTCTCTCTATACCTTTTGGATAATTTGGATTAAAGTATTGTCTATTTTGTTGATTTTCTATTAGAATCAACACTTTGTCTCATTGATTATTTGTATTGTTTCCTTTGTTTCCATTTTGTGATTTCAGCTCTCAATTTGATTATTTCCTGCCAACTAGTCCTCTTGGGATAGTTTGCTTCTTTTTGTTCTAGAGCTTTCAGATGTCCTGTTAACTTACTTCTGTGGGATTTTTCCTGCTTCTTCATATAGGCATTTCGTGTTATGAACTTTCCACGCAACACTGCTTTCATTGTGTCCCATAAATTTGAATATGTTGTTTGGTGACTTTCATTGAATTTTAGAAAGTATTTAATTCCTTCCTTTATTTCTTCCTTGACCCATTGATAATTCAGGTGAGCATTGTTTAATTTCTGTGTGTTTGCCGGATTTTTGAATCCAGTGTTGCTGTTGAATTCTAATTTTAAGTGATCTTCATCTGATAAGATACATGGGCTTATTCCAGTAATTTTTTTTTTATCTTTTGAGGTTTGCTTTGTTACCTAGTATGTGATCAATTTTTGAGAGGGTTTTATGAGTTTCCGAGAAGAAGGTATATTATTGTATGTTTGAATGGAATGTTCTATAGGTATCTGCTAAGTCCATTTGAGTTATAACATGTTCGTTCCCTTAATCCTTTGTTAATTTTCTTTCGTACAGACTTGTCCAGTGGTGGAATGTGGTGTCAAAGTCTCTCACTTTAGTGTGTTTGTTCTGTTGTGTGACTTACACCTTAGTACTGTTTCTTTTAATATGAGGGTACCCTCGTATTTGGGGCATAGATGTTTAGTATTCGGATTTCCTCTTTATGGATTTTTTTCCCTGTAACTAATACGAAATGTCCTTCTTTGTGTCTTTTGGTTTATTTTAGTCTGAAGTCTATTTTGTTAGATATTAGAATAGCTACATCAGATTGTTCCTTATTTCCATTTTATTGGA
>NW_026075599.1:0-1411 GCF_014885135.2 Alexandromys fortis
TCTCTCTCTCTCTCTCTCTCTCTCTCTCTCTCTCTCTCTCTCTCTCTCTCTCTCTCTCTCTTTCTAATGACTGAAAACTTCCGAACAATTCTTGATTTTTTCCTTCTTACTTTCCCCTAGTATTCTGACGGAAATCAGGTCCTGTGCACGATTCACAAATTCTCCTGAAGCACTCATCTGAAAAAATAAGCTTGGTCCTGAGAGTCCAACCCTGTGAGTTCCAGCCTTGCTAGGGTATCTCAGCACAGAACTCTTGGCTTAGTTGCCGGGTGGGGCTTTGGCATAGGCGAGATGTACCGGGCAAACCCTGCCAGCTCCTACCATTCCCCTCCTGTATTTTGTTCTTTAACAAAACCCTGAGTGTATCTGCCCTAAGCAGCCGAATGTTCAACCACAGAGCCGGTTACTTCTAGATAGCCAGTTCTGTCTGAGAGTGGGACTGTTGCATCCAGCTGGTCCTCCCGGTCCTAAGACATCCGCTGTCTTGGGTACCCAGCCAGTCCTCGGTGCAGAAGATGTGACAGGACAGCAGGGGTGGCCCCTGCTCAGCCCAGAGATGATAGACCCTGGGGCCCGCTGGGTCGGAATTCCTCTATGACTTGGAGACCGGGACGCAGCCCAGGCCTGTGAAGTACTGCAGACTCTGCTGCCAAGTTTACGCCCAGTACTAGTATGCGGTTTTCTACCGCCAGCCCTGGCCGTGCCTCCCGAGCTGGAAGGTCAAGATATGAGAAAGGCCTTCAGAGAGATGTGTGCCCTCTTCCTGGGGCCTTCTCTTTCCTGGACCTGACTAGACCTTAAGACGTCAGGACAGAAGTTGTTTCCAGTCGCCAAACTTGTCTCTGAAATGCATCATGGACGCAGTCCTCCATCCCCACACACAGTAAAACCTGGCTCCTCCAACAAATACTCTGATAAGATACTCTTCCTACTTGTAGGGTGGCTCTGACCCTCAGTCAAGGTTTAGCACTAGACTGAGGATCTCTTGACTGTCTGTGGAAGGCCCCTATGGGGATGCTTTCACGGTCTAGGACCTGAAGCTGAGTTCAGGGAAGCCATGATATCCAGGTTAGGAAGCTCAGGCCTGGAGAGGTGGCTCAGCTGCACAAAGACCTGAGTCCGGATCCTCAGCTCAAAGTGTAGAAGCTGTCATAGTATTGTACATCTGCAATCCCAGCCCCAGGGAGAGGTGGGGGCAGAGACAGGCAGACATCTGGGGTCCATTGGTCAGCCTGCCTAGATGAATTGGTGAGTTCCAGGCTTAATGATGATTCTTTCTCAAAAAATAAAGAAGGGTGACAGAGAATGACAATGGGTCTCTCTCTCTCTCTCTCTCTCTCTCTCTCTCTCTCTCTCTCTCTCTCGCACACACACACACACACACACACACACACACACAATCCTCAAAACT
>NW_026075600.1:0-1408 GCF_014885135.2 Alexandromys fortis
GTGAGCCACCATGTGGTTGCTGGGAATTGAACTCAGGACCTTTGGAAGAGCAGGCAATGCTCTTAACCTCTGAGCCATCTCTCCAGCCCCCAGCTCTGTATTTCTTGCATGCGTTTGTTTCTACAGAATCTTCCTATGTAACTCCAGAATGGCCTTTAGATCACAGTCCTGCTGCCTCAACCTGCCAAGTGTTTGGGATACAGGAATGCATCACCACACTTGGCTTAATAGATTAAAAAAAAAAAACAAAAAACAAAAACAATGTTTACATTTATTTTATGTGTATGGATGTTTTCCCTACATGTAGGTCTGTGCACCACCTGTGTGCCAGGTCCCAAGGAGGTGAGAAAGGGCATCAGATCCCCTGAGCTGATGCGTGTGAGCTGCCATGTAAGTACTGAGAATTGGACCCACGTCCTTTGGAAGAGCGGCCAGTGCTGTTAACCACTGAGCCATCTCTCCAGCCCCTTTACCTATTATTTTTTAATTTAAAAAAATGGCCATAGTAGAGCAAGGCACTGCAGACAGGGTGGGATTGATCCCCTGGGTCACCCTGGGGGTCAAGCTCAGGAAATCCCTCTCTGCTCTTAAGGAATTTTTCAGGGTCAGCAGGTGTGACATAACTACTTCCCGCTCTTGCTTGCATTTTCTATTCTCCTTTTACTAAGGTAAAATTTCTATTGCCCTCTGACATGTCTAGGAGAATCTGAGTGATGTCAGAATCGGAGGGAGAAGAGAACAGATACTGGGCCTGATGATGGCAGAGTCTGTCCTGGTGACCCTGGGTTCTTTCCTTGGAATCCAGTCCCCAAGAGACTTTGGGGCAGAGCCAGGCTCTGATGCCGCTATTTACTCACAGGCCCTGAAGGTCTCACTAGGCTTCTGCAACCTGATTCACAGGGGTCTTTCAAAGGGGAGCCAGTGAGTTCATTTGGCTTATAGATCCCTGGGGGTCAAGGGTGTAGTGGCCACACTACCTGGAAGCGGAAGTGCCTGTGCAGGTCCCGGAGATCCAGCCTCATGGCCCACAGCTGCACCCTCTCTGAGCTGGTCCAGGTCGCCTGGCTCCCCAGTGCTCCCAGCAGGGCAGGGAAGGGCCTGAGTGTGGTGGAGAGGAAGCAGAGCCTCTCTGGGTCCTATTAAAGGGAAGGGGGATGGTCAAGAGACACCTGCAGAACCCCAAACCCAGCCTCATCTTCATGTGGGTCTCCTTTTCATGCCAGCTTTCATTTCATTCTCAGTTTACTCTTTAAAAATGTGTTATGTCTGCCGGGCGGTGGTGGCGCACGCCTTTAATCCCAGCACTTGGGAGGCAGAGGCAGGCGGATCTCTGTGAGTTCGAGACCAGCCTGGTCTACAAGAGCTAGTTCCAGGACAGGCTCCAAAACCACAGAGAAACCCTGTCTCG
>NW_026075601.1:0-1407 GCF_014885135.2 Alexandromys fortis
TCGAGACAGGGTTTCTCTGTGGCTTTGGAGCCTGTCCTGGAACTAGCTCTGTAGACCAGGCTGGTCTCGAACTCACAGAGATCCGCCTGCCTCTGCCTCCCGAGTGCTGGGATTAAAGGCGTGCGCCACCACCGCCCGGCTCTATTTTGACATATTCTAAAACTTCTATTCATTGGTTTTGGCATTTTGAAACAGGATATTATTACTATGTAGCCTAGTCTGGCCTCAAACTCAAGGTGATCCTCCTGCCTCAGCTTGCTGAACAGGCAAGAGCCATCACACCCTGCTTGATACTCAGAATTAATATTCAGTAGCCACTTTGTTTTACCCTGTTGTAAATAATAATTGTCTATACATACTCCTGGATTTTATCACCCACAACTGATCATTGTGAGAATAACACAGGGTGGGGAGGGGCAGAAACTGAGATGCCAGGCTCACAAAGCCAGCAACAAGAAGAAAAAGAGGGAAGCTGCTGTGAGGGTTGTTGGCTCTAGCCTGTTTCTTGATGGATCTCAAAAGGGCTTCTAAAAAAGAGGCATTAGCCAGCCACTGTAGTACATGATGATTGCAACACTAGAGGGACCAGCAGGAGGGGCAGGCCCTAAGGTCATACTTGTCTATGTAGGAGTGAGGCCAGCCTGGTATACTTGAGACCTTGTCTTAAAAAAAACAAAACCGCAAATAAATAACAAGTATTTGTTTAATTCAGCGAAATAGCAAAATTCCAAATTCACAGTTCATTCTGGCTTTCCCTTCCCTCAGCTGTGGAGTGGGGTGCATGGTGGTTTCTCCCCATTATTTCCCTCCTACCCAAGGACCTGGTAAACTCGGACTTTGTTACTGTCTCTGTGGTGCACAGCACTCATGGAGGCAGAGGCAGGGGTATCTTTGTGAGTTTGAGGCCAGCTGGGTCTACAGAGTGAATTCCAGAACAGCCAGGGCTACACAGAGAAACCTTGTCTTATAAAACCAAAAAAATTAAATAAAATAAAAAAAACTTACAGGAAATTATACCTTCCATGAATACAAACATGTCACCTGAAATATTAGTTAGTAATGGTGTAATGAATTACTAAGTAAGAAAACTAGCTAGAATTTAAAACAGTTTTTAGTTGACAAAGTTTTGACAGTTTCATACATGAATCTTGTGCATTCTGATTATTATAATTGATCTTCTCACCTCTATTTTTGGTCTAAAAATATTAAATTTAAAATTTAAAAGCTGAAACAACTAGTCAGAATTTTAAAGGATATTTATCTCAAACACAGCAGCAGCAGCCATTCTGGGTTTCCTGTAAGTTTACTTGGCATGAATAATATTTTATAGATATATTAATATGTAGTGGCATTTCATTTGTATTTTAATAAATAAGTCAACCTGGAGACCCAAAAAAGCAAAACAGC
>NW_026075602.1:0-1348 GCF_014885135.2 Alexandromys fortis
CAGGAAGTGCATTCAGATGGTAAACAATGTGGCACAACAGCCAACTAAATACCTCTGCTGTCCCACAGACAAAAGCAGCTCCCAGCTTCAGTTTGAGAGGCCTCCTTCCAATACCAAGGGTGAAGGCAGAGACTCATGGCTGCCCAAGACACAGAATGACCTTGAGGAATCCGTCCTAAACAAGTCACTGACACCACCCCCTCTAAAGCTTAGGGAACATTCCAAAAGGGGTGGCGGGAAGTATGTAAGATCCAGAATACGGGGTGATGGGTTGAAAAATGTCATTCTCTTCATACAACCATTGTAGTCAATACTCACAACAATTACATTCACCTGCGCTGAGCCCTAGCACTAATCAGTCAAGGATGGGAGGAGTTCATGTGACCCTATCTTTTAACCCTGAGCTGTTGGTTATTGGTGGATTCTGAGAGAAGGGGAAATGGATGAACTCACCAGGCTCCAGAACACAGCTCCACGTCCATGGTGACATATATGGCCCTGGTTAACCTGCTTTAGAAATTAATTTATTTCATGCTGAGGAAGAATGTCTTCCCTGAGGACAATTGCAAGGTTACTCTCCGATGCCTTCTCTTGAAATGCATCATTTAGGATCCCCTGATCCTTGGCAGAAGCCATAGAGAGAAATTTCCTTACCCACCAAGCATGTGGGGGATACAACCAGGGAATGGTTGGACACTATTAGGCAGAGGTAGGGGCTCACATGAATGCTCAAAGAGTGTTTCTTTCCCCAGACTCTCAACTAGAAGATCTCAGTCATGCCCCAGTGTGTAAGGAAAATTTTTTTAAAGATTCCCTTATCAGTTATTTGTAATATTCTACATATATCTCCCAGCTTGCTTGCCTCATCAGTTTAATCTGTATATGTATCTAGTGAGAAATTGAAGCAATCAACCAGAAAATGGACACCTAATGTTTGTTATCGAGGAACCTGAAATTAGCCAGGAAGCTACTGACATTAGGAAAAAAAATGGGGAAACAGCTCTTCTCTCCACCTCATTTTGCTAGAATTACACACATGAGTATATATACTTTACCTCATTATAAGATGAAAGTTTGCTTTGCAAATTAAGCATGAGAATGAGGAGTCTGTAGGCCTCTAAGGTTGGAAGTGGAATCAGTGAGCTCAAAGACATGATAAGTGAACTGAGAGATTTATACATACACCTCAGTGTACATAAAAAGTCTCAACCTCCCTTGTGCCAATCTAAGCATTTATCTATAAACTCAGGAAATCAGAATTTAAAAATTCATTGGCATAAAAGTTGGATGTGTGTATACAAATGTGCATGGGTGTTTTCCTCCAAGGTGAAATCAAGTTCAAAAACAC
>NW_026075603.1:0-1327 GCF_014885135.2 Alexandromys fortis
AGACCTAAGAGATATTTACAGAACATTTCATCCAAACACACAAGAATGTACCTTCTTCTCAGAACCTCCTGGAACTTTATCCAAAATTGACCACATACATGGACAGAAAACAAGTCTCAACAGATACAAAATTTTTTTAAACACCACCCTGTATCCTTTCTGACCACCACATAGTAACACTGGCTATCAACAACAACAGAAAGCTTACAAACTCAAGGAAGTGAACAGCTCTCTACTCTATGAATAATAGGACAGAAATAAGGAAGAAATTTAAAACATTTTAGAATTGAATGAAATAAAAACACAACATACCTAAATGTAAGGGACACAATGAAACCATTCTAGAAAGCAAGTGCGTAGCACTAACTGCATACATTAAAAAAAAATCCCTCACTAGTAACTTAAGGCACACCTGAGAGCTCTAGAGCAAAAAGAAGAAATACACCTAAAAGGAATAGTAATAAATAAGCAAACTCATGGTTGAAATGAATAAAGTAGAGACAAAAAAATACAAGAACCAAAGAAACATAGAGGTGGCTCTTTGAGAAAAGTTACAATATTAATAAATCCTTATACATGTTAACCAAAAAGCAGAGAGAATATCCAAATTGACAAAATTATAGCTGAAAAATTATAACAACAGACAGTAGGGAAATCCTGAGAATTATAAGGATTCTTTAAAAACCTGTACTCCAACAAATTGGAAAAAATAGAGAAAAAGCATTTTCTCAATACACAAGAAAAGATAAACAATTTAAACAGACCCATAACCTCTAATGAAATAGAAGCTCTCATCAAAAGTCTCCCAACCAAATAAGAGCCCAGAGTCAAATAGTTTTAACACAGAATACCCAAACCACATAAAGTCACACACAAAAAAACAGAATTACACAACAATTTCCTTCATGAACATAGATGCAAAAATTCTGAATAAAATACTTGCAAACTGAATCAAACATCACATCAAAAAGATCATCCACCATGATCAAGTAGGCTTCATCTCAGAGATGCAGGAATGGTTCAACATATATAATTCAATAAAAATAATCCACCATATACACAAACTGAAAGCCAAAAACCGCAGAACCACTTCATTAAATGTAAGTAAAAGACCTTTGACAGAAAACAACAGCCCTTTGTGATAAAAGATCAGGGACACAAGGGACATACCTCAACATAATAAGGGCAATTTATAACAAACCCACAGCCAACATCAACTTAAATGAAGAGGAACTCAAAACAATTCCATCAATATCAGGAACAAGACAACATTATCCACTCTCTCCATACCTACTCAATGCAGTACCTGAAGTCTTGACTAGAGCAA
>NW_026075604.1:0-1389 GCF_014885135.2 Alexandromys fortis
TATATAACATATAAATAAAACACAATTAAAGAGAAAGGCCATATGAATTTGAGAGCAAGGAAGGGCCACATGGGAGAGTTAGGAGGGAGGTAAAGGAAGGCTCAATGATAAACTATAATCTTAAAAAATTATAATGTAAAACGATTATGCTAAACATATATTAGTATTGCCTCTTTAAATTAAAATATAAAATAATTTTGAATGTGTAGAGATGAATTAAATCTTTAGATTTATAGGTGTCTTATGAGAACTGGAGAAATGGCTCAGGGGTGAACAGCACTTAGTATTCTTGCAGAGAACTGGAGCTCAGTTCCCAGTACTCGTCTGAGGACTCACACCTGTCCACAACTCCAACTTCAGGGATCTTTTGCCTCTTTTGGCCTCCATGGTCACCATTAATACACACGATTCTCAGACACACATGTAAGCAAGGCATGTACACACATAAAAGACTTAATTATAAAAAAAGTTTTACGTAATTTTAAACATGTAATATTTTTAATTTTTTTTTCAAAAATCTTAAGAAGAGTTATAAAAAAAATTTCTCTGTTTAGAATTCAAATAACTTACAAATGGGAGAAAATATGGGGCTGAATCTCCTCAGTGTTTTAATTGTGAATAAGCATTATATAGATGGTGTTTATTTTTTATAAATAGAACTTTCTAGTAAAATAAAGTTTGTCTTTTACTTAAAACACTATTATTACTAACTTATATGTATGAGTGTTTGGCGACATTCACATCTGTACACCAAGCATTTGATTAGTGTTCACAAGCCCAGATATGGGTGTCAGATCTCCTGGAATTGGAGTTATAGGCTGTTGTGGGCCACTGGGTAGGTACTGGCCATTGGACCTAGGTGCTTTGGGAAAACAGCTAGTACTCTTAAGGCTTACTCATTCCTCCAGAGTCCGTTTTAAGAGATATTTAAGACAATAGAACAATTTTTTTGTTGAACATACAAAATATATAAAGTATTCATTTCTAATATACAGTTACATATTTTATCATCAAATGCAATTTCTGCCTTGCCTTTAAGATATCAAAAATTAAAAAAAGACTTGCTTTCCTTATAATTTCTAAGACTAATACTTGCAGTGTAAAATATGATCTGATTGTTCAGTTGTTCAGAAAATAAAATCAAAGTTTAATGAGAAGAATCCTTGGTTGTTTCCATTCTGACTTCTCATTTCAGTTTTTTTCCTAATTATGTGATTGGAAAATATTTAATATGCTAAAATATAGTACTTTATAAAAAATGGTATGGGGCCGGGCAGTGGTGGCACACGCCTTTAATCCCAGCAATCGGGAGGCAGAGACAGGCGGATCTCTGAGTTCGAGGCCAGCCTGGTCTACAAGAGCTAGTTCCAGGACAGGAACCAAAAGCTA
>NW_026075605.1:0-1343 GCF_014885135.2 Alexandromys fortis
AAAAAAACAAGCAAAATGACCCAATGAAACAAACAAAAACTAAAAATATCACATTTATTTTTTTTTTCTGGAACAGAAGAGTAGTGTGTATGACATGGGATTCTCCACTCTACTGTGAATACCATTAGTTAATAAAGAAACTGCTTTGGCCTATTGTTGGTGGAGGTCACTTGTTTTATTCCCAGCCACTTAGTCCCAAAATAATCACACAGAAACTATATTATTTAAATCACTGCTTGGCTCATTAGCTCTAGCTTTGTCTTGGCTAACTCTTACATCCTAATTTAACCTATTTCTTTTAATCTTTGTATCACCACATGGCTGTGGCTTATTGGCTAATGTTCTGGCATCCATCTCCAGTAGGAGGGCTACATAGCTTCTCCTTCACTCTGCCTCCTTTCTCCCATCATTCCATTTAGTTTTTCCAACCTAGCTCTGTTATAGGCCCAATGCAGTTCTCTTATTAACAAATGGTATTTGCAAGATATAGAGGGGAATCCCACATCACCTTCCCTTTTCTGTTTAAATAAAAAAGAAGGTTTTAACTTTAACATAGTAAAATTACTTCTAACAAAACAGGTATCAAACAATAATTGTGGTTACAATATTTATATCCTTTACCTTTTATCATAACTAAGGAAAACTAAAACTATGAATTCTTCAACTTCATCAAAGACTGGAGAAAGATATAATATTATCCAAGTAAACAGGAAGTGAATTGCAAGCAAATTCCAAACTCTAGAATTGACAGAGACACCTTGCTGCCTGGACAGTCACCCAAAGTTCTTCTGTACTGTTTGGGGCATCCATCTTCAGCCTACAGGCCTATAGTATCCAGCAGAATTTTTCATGAAGCAGAAAATTTCAAAGACAGTTTCACCTATATTGGCAGTTTGTCAGTAACTTTCTTTTGTGTCCTGCAAAATGTCTGGCAAACTCATTTGTGTAGCAGGAACTCTGTATGATGGTCTCATGTTTAAGCAAATTCAGCAGTCATTTCTCTGTGAGTCCTGCATGCTTAGTTTATCAAGTAGTCCAGGCAAGAGCAATTTCTTGTCCAAGTGACTTACCAACTCCATAAGGAGACTATTCAATGCCCATCTTTTTATTGAAATAGATTGGTGCTGCCAGGAGCAGATGTGTCTCACTGTCCTGAAATTCTTAAGTTCTCAAACATTTTAAATGTATTATTCTATAGTTTTTGAAAAGTTTGAAGAATGCTTATGCATCTGAAATACATGTCTGTCCATCTAGAAAATCTAACTAGCATGAATAAAAGATTTACTATTATAGATGATTATCTATTAACCTATATTTCTTAATTATGCTTTATATTTTTTAAA
>NW_026075606.1:0-1402 GCF_014885135.2 Alexandromys fortis
TTTTTTTTTTTTTTTTTTTTTTTGCCAATGAGACATGTCTGCTCCTGGCAGCACCAATCTACTTCAGAGAAGATAACAGGCATCTAAGAAACTTCACATGAAGTTTTTTTGTGTGTGTGATAAAAGTAAGACACTGGGCAAGAAAATGACCCTGCCTCAACTGCTCACAGTAAGCTGTCCTAATTAGAAAAGCAGGATACAAAAGAAAGTGATTACCAAACATTGTCAAGACAAGGAGGAACCACCCTTCCGAATATCCTGCTTCACAGAGAAGTCTGTTGGATATGCTAGACCTGTAGTCCAATAATGGATGCCCCAATGTTGCAGAGGAACTTTGGGTGTCTGTCCAGGCAACCAGCTGTTTTTATCATTACTCATATTTTGTGAGAGTTGCTTGCTTGCAGTTCCTGCTTATTCAGTTAATATTTCCTTCTTGGGTCTCTGAGGGAGTCAAAGACTAGATAGTTATAGCTATAGTTTTCCTTGTTTACCTGATATAGAAAGCAAGTTATAGAAAGTAAATTAGGTACAAGACTTTGAACTCATCAAGTTAAGATAAATATGGAGTATTTTCTCTGAATTCATCAAATGCAAATGGACTAGACATTTTTGATGTATTTATTGCCTATATATTGTATATAATTACTGTACTTATTGTATAGAGTTTTTCTTATAATAGTTATAGCCTTGTTTTTATTTTAGAGAAAAAAGGGAAATGCAGTGGCATTGCATTTGTATTTTAATAAAGCTTGTCTGAAGATCAGAAAAGTAAAACAGCCATACTGGTCAGCCTTACAGAAAAGGCAGCAATGACACACACCTTTAATCCCAGTAGCCACACTAATTTGCCATAGAAACCAGGCGGTAGTGGTGTACACCCTTAATCCCAGAACTAGAGAAGATTATAAGATGGGAGGAGACAGATCTCAGTCTCAGTCTTATTCGGAGGTTTCCTGGAGGCAGAATCACCATTTTCAGTCTGAGGTCAAGGTAAGAACCAGTGACTGGCTGCTTTGCATTTCTGGTCTTCAGGTTGAACTCTGATATCTGTCTCTGAGATTTTATTGGTCGTACTTCAAAGTTCCACCCCTAAGAGGCCCCATATAATTAACCCTGTACCTGTCCAGTTTGGAGTTGCCTCTTTTCCACCCTGGCAGAGGCAGCCACTAAAGCATGAAGCTGCCTGGTCTATAAGGCTGGCTAGTGTGGCTGTTTTGCATTTCTGATCTTCAGGCAAGCCTTACTTACTAAATACAAATGAAATGTTACTGCAGAGATTCCCAGGGCAAAGGTTTTCAAAGTAGAACCTGGTAGGATCTCAATTCCTGAGCTTGGACAAATTCAGAGATTGGTTGGATTTCATGCTCAGGGATTGGTTGGATTTCATGCTCAGGGATTGGTT
>NW_026075607.1:0-1310 GCF_014885135.2 Alexandromys fortis
TAATTAGACTAATCAGGTTCTTTAGATACATAGAGATTATATTCAGTATGAATAGATAATCTTCAACCTCTTCAAAGAGCTGTAGAAAATGGCCTTTAATCTAACTCAGAGTTTTGTGGTAGTGAGACACAATTGCTCCTGGCAGCAACGATTTATTTCTGAGAGAATGTTGAGCACCAAAGACACTCCACCTGGAGCCTTTCTTTTTGGCATAACTGACCTTTGGGCAAAGAAATGCCCATTCCTCAACCACTGACAGAGATACAGAGCATGCATCAATGGATGAAACAGGACTGTCTTATTCTGCCAAGACAGGGTAAGATAGTTTTGAAAAGTTGCTTGCCTTTGAAAAATGGTATGTCAGTTATGTTAGGCCTTAGCCAAAGGTGGTTGCTTCAACGCTGCAAACATAAATTTGTGTGATTGCCCAGGTAGCTAGTTGTGTCTGTGATTTGTTGCATGTTTTGGAAGTTGTTTTACTGAACTTCCTAACTACCCAGATAACATTATTTTCCTTCTCAGATCTTTGATGCGGTTGAGGACTATATGAATGTAGTTACTTTTCTCTCATGACTTGGCCAAGTCATTTATTATCCAAGACCTAAGCTAGTTAGAGTAGGATATTTGTATTTATTGTATATAATTTCATAGTAGGTTTAGAATTCTCTTACTTAAACAAAAGGGGGAGGTGTTGCAGGAGGCCCTTCTGCTCCTCCAGCCAATAGCCGCTGAGATACCAGCCCATTGGGGTGTGGTCTCTCTCTTTAAAAGAGTGGCCACTTCCCTCCTCACTCTCTCTTTGCTTCCTGCTCTGCTTCCGGCAACTAGACTCCTTCCTGGTTGCGCAAAGGGTTGTTGTCTGGGACAGTTATCTGTAATTTTTTTTCCTCTTTAAATAAATACCACCCTAATAATCATAATTCCAAACTGGTGTGAGATTGCTCCCTATCCAACCTTCCTTTATCCCAATCATCCCATTTCCCCAAGTTCCCCCCAACCTCCTCTTCTCACTTTTCTCTCCCCATCTCCCCTTAGAGCCCTCCCACTCCACCCACAAGATGCCAATTTTTGCCCACCAATCTTGTCTACTTACCATAACCAGGAGGATAGCTATATGTTTTTGTTTGGGATCACCTTCTTATTTAGCTTCTTTAGAATATCAAATTATATACTCACTGACCTTTATTTATCTCTAGAAACCAATTATGAGTGAGTATATCCCATGTTCATCTTTTTGGGTCTGGATTACCTCACTCAGGATAGTGTTTTCTATTTCCATCCATTTGCATGCAAAATTCGAGAAGTCATTG
>NW_026075608.1:0-1401 GCF_014885135.2 Alexandromys fortis
GAAAAAGTCCCGGTCCCGAGGCATTTTCGGTAGAGACATCTTGCATCACTTGTGCTGTGTCTTGAGGTAAGTTCTGCTGTTCAAGATTAACAATGGGGAAGTCGGCTTCTAAAGAGGCCCTCTTTATAAAGGAGATAAAGAGAACATTACGGGAAAGGGAGAGGGGCCAAGTTCTTCTACTCCATCTCTCTTGGATGAAAAGATCGGAGACAAAAAGCTCCACCTGCCTCTGACTGAGAAGTCTCCTACGCCTGCTATTTTCCCTCCCCCCTCTCTCTACCCTGTTATCAATAAGGAAAACAATAATGATTGGTTGGACCCCGCTGAAGAGGCAGATTTGGAGAAAGAGGCGGCGGCTTATGGGAGAGAGAGATATGATCCACCTTTTGTGGCTCCCATTAGAACCCAGGAGAAAAGAAGCAGCCTTCAGAGATTAAAATGGCCTCAGCCCCCTCCTTATGTGCCCTCCCATGATTACCGGGTTCAACCATCCGCTCCTTCTTTTCCTGTGGCCTTGCATCCTCAAACCCCTGGCATGGACAGCCTGTTAGCCACTAAACAGTTTCTTACCAACCAAATTACTCAATTGAGAGGTGTTATTTCCCTGCAAAAGGAACTCAAAGACCTGACTTCTCAGATTCAGACCTTGCAGGTTGACTTACTAATGCTCTCGCTACTACCCCCTGCACAATTAAAACTTCCTAATGGACCCCCTCAGGCCAGGGCTGTCATAGGGCATTCTTCCAAGGTTCGTCCTACCCTGGCCAAACACCACCTTACCTTCCCAGTAGTGACCAGATCCCGAGGAGTAGCCCTTCATGATAATAAGGATGGTGAGGGAGACGAGGAAGATGAGGAAAGGGATGGAATTCAGATGGGGGAAGCTCAGGTGGGCGCAAACTTTGGTGGCCCAGCTGCAAGCAGCTCTTGTATTATTCAGATAGAGGAAGACCAAGAGGGCGAGGACGCTGGAGGCTCAGCTACTAACAGCTCTCGTGTTATTAAGCCCATTAAGATGAAACACTTAAAGGAGCTGCATTCTGCAGTTAAGAATTACGGGCCAGCTGCCCCCTTTACAATTTCCATCCTTGAGGGGCTAGGACAGGGAGGAAACCTTATCCCTAGCGAATGGATGAAGGTTGCTCAATCGGTGCTCCCTCGCGGCCAATTTTTAACCTGGAGAGCCAAATTGATGATGAAGCTGGAAAACCAGGCTGACCTTAGTAAACAAAACGTGGCCACAGCCTCATGGACTTTGGATAAATTGACAGGACGAGGGAATTATGCGTCTGAAAGCAAACAACAAGCGCTGCCAATGGGGCTGCTTAACCAGCTTGCCCAAGCCGCACGGGCTGCCTGGTGCGCCATTCCCCCTCTCAATTCGGCAGGAACTTCCCTATC
>NW_026075609.1:0-1404 GCF_014885135.2 Alexandromys fortis
ATTTATTATGTATACAATATTCTGTCTGTGTGTATGCCTGCAGGCCAGAAGAGGGCACCAGACCTCATTACAGATGGTTGTGAGCCACCACGTGGTTGCTGGGAATTGAACTCAGGACCTTTGGAAGAGCAGGCAATGCTCCCAACCTCTGAGCTATCTCTCCAGCCCTGTATTCCATTTTTTATTGGATTATTTGTCCTTTTGATGACCAATTTCTTGAGTTCTTTGTATATTTTGGAGATCAAACCTCTGTCTAATGTGGGGTTGGTCAAGAGCTTTTCCCATTCTGTAGGCTGCTGTTTTGTCTTGTTGACTTGGTCCATATTTTGTCTTCTATCATAGAAGGTAAAGTGAGGTACTAATATACAAAGTATATACACCATGCATAGCATGTATAATAACTGTTTGCTGTGAATTTGTACTAAAGTTATAGTACTTGATGTTTCATAGTTTTCCTGTATGTAAAAAACATGAGAGCAAGCATGTCAGTGTCATCATGTAATTTTGTTAGAAGTTGCATAAATGGTGGGCTCTGATTAGCAGATGAGACTATGAAGGAAAAAGTAAGAAAAATGTAATGAAAGAAGAAAAGGAGTGGAGGGATTTGAGAGAGAAAGATGCAGACGCAAAAATGAATAAGGAAGACAGACATCAGAAGAAGAAAAAAGCAATGACATGGACAATAAAGAAATAATTCTGGGGAGCTTTTTACCGTATTTTCCAACATCCTATCTTTTTCTCTTTTAAATAGCTGCTCCTTTATGGTTCTTCATGTGTGGAATGAGTCCTGATCATAACTGTATGATATTAAATACCCTTGCAGAGTGGTAAGTATTTCAAATAATGACTTTGTTACTGTTATGTAAGTTCTGGGATGAATTTTGAAGCTTCTTTAATTGATTGGTTTTCATTTATAAATAGATTTTCATTAGAAGACACATGAAGGATATAAGTTAGGAAAGTATATTAGAATACTTTCAAAGTAGATGGTAAATATTTATTGAGTTCTGTCTTAGTCCATTTAAGCTGTTATAATATCCCTTAAACAGGGTAATGTGTAAACAGAAATACACTTCTCAACTGTGCATGGTGGTGTATATGTATAACTACATTACTAAAGAGGCTGAATCAGAAGGCTCTGGAGTTCAAGGCCAGCCTTGGTTACATGAAGAGACTCCTGCCTTTAAATGTGTATTATATATATCCAACATTTCTGAGAGCTGAGCTGTAAAATCCAGAGTTAAAGCAACAACAGATTTCCTTGTCTGAGCAGCTTTCTCATAAATGACATCTCAGCCCATCCTCACCGGGTAGAATAGATTTCCCTAGCTCTCTTGGGTGTTTCTTTTTTTTTAAAATATTTATTTATTTATTTATTTGTTATGTATACAATAGTCTATCTGT
>NW_026075610.1:0-1400 GCF_014885135.2 Alexandromys fortis
AAATTAACAGAATATCTGAAAGCTCTAGAACAAAAAAAAAAAAAAAAAAAAAGGAGCAACTCACCCAGGAGGAATAGAAGCCAGGAAACAATCAATTTTCAAGGCTGAAATCAATAAACTAAAAGCAAAGAGATCAATACAAAGAATCAATGAAACAAAGTGTTGGTTCATCAATAAAATGAACATGATGGACAAACCCTTATCCAAATTAACAAAAAGGTAGAGAGAAAATAGTCAAATTAACAAAATCAGAAAGGAAAAAAGAAACATAACAACAGACACTGAGAAATCTAGAGAAACATCAGATCATACTTCAAAAACCTATATTCCACAAAATTGGAAAATTTCAAAGAAATGAACAACTTTCTTGATAGGTTTTATATAACAAAATTAACTCAAGACCAGATAAACAACTTAAATAGACCTATATCTCCTAAAAATAGAAGCAGACATTAAAAAACTCCCAACCAAAAAAGCCCAGGATCAAATATTTTCAGTACAGTATTCTACCGCAATTTCAAAGAAGAGATAATTCCAATATACCTCAAATTGTTCCACATGGTAGAAACAGAAGGAACTAACTAATTATCTAGCACCTTTTATGAGATGCAGTTTCCCTAATACACAAACTACATAATGATGCAGAAAGAAAGAGAACTTCAGACCATCTCCCTCATAAACATTAGCGCAAAAATATTCAATAAAATACTGGCAAATCAAACCTAAGAACACATCAAAAAAAAATCATTCACCATGACCAGGTAGGCTTCATATCAGAGATGGAAGGTTTGTTCAACATATGGAAATCTGTCAAAGTAATCCACATTGAAAACAAACTGAGAGAAAACACATGATCTTCTCTTAAATACTGAAAAAGCCTTTGACAAAAATCCAATATTCATTATAAAGGTATTGGAGAGTTCAGGGATACAAGGAACATGTTTAAACATAATAAAAGTATTTTACAGCACTCTGACATCCAATATCAGATTCAATGAATGGAAACAAAGCTATTACACTAAAATCAGGAACTAGACAAGCTGTCCACTCTCTCCAGATCTTTTCAATATAGTGTTTGAATTTCTAGCTAGAGCAATGAGACAATAGAAGGAGATCAAGGGAATACAAATTGGAAAGGAAGAAGTCAAACTATCACTATTTGCAGGTGATATGATAGTATACAAAAGTGATCCCAAGGGAGCGCGGCGGCCCGGTTCCCGGAGGGCCGCGCCCAGCCTAGGCCGAGTTCCACGCGGCGTCCAAGCGCGGGGCCGTGCCGCTGCCACCGGGAGCAGCATTTTTATTCAGGCGATGCTTAAGGGAGCCCGGCGCACCCGGTGCATTGTGGGAGCGCCGCGGCCCGTTTTCGGGAGGAGGCGGAGGGCGCAAAGCGAGCCGGT
>NW_026075611.1:0-1403 GCF_014885135.2 Alexandromys fortis
TTATTATTATTATTATTATTATGCATACAATATTCTGTCTGTGTGTATGTCTGCCGGCCAGAAGAGGACACCAGACCTCATTACAGATGGTTGTGAGCCACCATGTGGTTGCCGGGAATTGAATTCAGGACCTTTGGAAGAGCAGGCAATGCTCTTAAGCACTGAGCCATCTCTCCAGCCCCCTCCTGTCTGTTCTTATGCCAGTACCTCTTTTCAGTACTGTAGCTCTGTAGTAGAGTTTGAAGTCGGGGATTTTGATGCCTCCAGAAGTTCTTTTATTGTACAGGATTGTTTTGGCTATCCTGGGATCTTTGCTTTTCCGTATGAAGTTGAGTACCATTCTTTCGAGGTCTTTGAAGAATTATTCTGGGATTTTGATGGGCATTGCATTGAATCTGTAGACTGCTTTTGGTAAGATTGCCATTTTTACTATATTAATTCTGACTACCCAAGAGCATGGGAGATCTTTCCACTTTCTGGTGTCTTCTTCAATTTCTTTCTTCAAAGATTTAAAGTTCTTGTCATACAAGTCTTCCACTTGTTTGGTTAGAGTTACTCCGAGATATTTTATGCTATTTGTGGCTATTGTAAAGGGTGTTGATTCTCTGATTTCTTCCCCAGCCCTTTTATCGTCTGTGTACAGGAAGGCTACTGTTTTGTTTTGATTTGATTTGATTTGATTTGATTTGTTTTTTGAGTTAATCTTGTATCCTGAACGTGTTTGAGTTGTAGAAGTTCCTTGGTAGAATTTTTGGGGTCATTTATGTAAACTATCATATCATCAGCAAATAGTGAGAGTCTGACTTCTTTTCTAATTTGCATCCCCTTGATCTCCTTTTGGTGTCTTATTGCTCTAGCTAGGACCTCAAGAACTATATTGAGTAGATATGGAGAGAGTGGACAACCTTGTCTTGTTCCTGATTTCAGTGGAATCACTGGGAGTTTCCATTTAGTTTAATGTTGGCTGTTGGCTTGCTATATATTTTCTTAATTATGTTTAGGTATGTTCCTTGTATCTCTGCTCTCTCCAAGACCTTTATCATGAAGGAATGTTGTATTTTGTCTAAAGCTTTTTTGGCATCTAATAAGATGATTGTGTGGTTTTTATTTTTCAGCTTGTTTGTACAGTGGATTACGTTGACAGATTTTTGTATGTTGAACCATCCCTGCATCTGTGGGATAAAGCCAACTTGATCATGGTGGTTGATGGTTCTGATATGTTCTTGGATTTGATTTGCCAGTATTTTATTTAGTATTTTAGCATTAGTCAATGTTCATGAGTGAGACTGGTCTGTAATTCTCTTTCTTAGTAATGTCTTTCTGTGGTTTGGGTATCAGGGTAATTGTAGTCTCATAAAAAGAGATTGGCAATGTTCCTTCTGTTTCTACTGTGTGGAATAATT
>NW_026075612.1:0-1402 GCF_014885135.2 Alexandromys fortis
AAAAAAAAAAATTCCAGTTTTGTATGGAGTTGGTTGTGCAGCCTGTAATCTCTATACTTAGGAAGCTGAGGCAGGAAGATCACAATTCCGTGGCCAGTCTGAGTTATAAAGAGAAATCTCCATTTACTACATATGTATTGTAAAGATTTTATGGGCCAATTAGCCTCTCCCCTGATGCAATAATCCAAATCATACCAAATCAGTCCGAATTAGAAAAAGCCCATGTTTAATGGGTGCCAGTGTCCCAGGTGGCCTTCCAGTCCCCAGAGAGGAAGGACCGGGAAAACACGGAGAAGGGGATGGAGAACCAGGAAGACCACGTGTTCGTTCTCTGGGGTGAAGGGGCAGATTAAATACCCTGTTGTGGTCTTGACCCTCCCTGGAGACAGGTCACTGTTTGGTGGGCTTTCTCGGAGGTGGAGTCTGGGCTGGGCAACTTCCAGGAAAGGGGTTGGGGGGAACTTTTCCACCCCAACATTCCAGACTCACCTGTCGTTTGTTTAGTCAGTATCTCCGCTGTCTCAGGCTGTTGTTGAACTTCCTAAGAATGACAATGAACTTTGGACCATCCTAAGAGCTGAACTTTCATGGGTACGGTACCTTGTCCAGTTCACTGAATGCTGGGGATCAAATCCAGTGCTTCTCAAATACTAGGGAAGCACTCTCCTGACTGAATTGCATCCCAGGCAGAAAACTATTTTTAAAATCATGCCAAGTGAACCAGGCTAAATGCCTTTAATCCCAGCAGTCAGGAGGCAGAGGCAAGCAGATCTCTGTGAGTTTGAGGCCAATTTGGTCTACAGAGCTACTTCCAGGACAGGCTCCAAAGCTACTTAGAAACCTGGTCTCGAAGAGAGGAGGGGAGAAGGGAAGGAGGGAGGGAGGGAGGGAGGGAGAGAGAGAGAGAGAGAGACACGGAGGGAGGGGAAGAGAGAGGAATTAGGATCCTCATCCCCTGAGTAAAAAAACAGAACTGGCAACAAACACCTCTAACTCCGTGCTGGGGTGGAGGTAGATGAATACAGGTGGGTTCCAGGGGCTTTCTGGGCAAGTAGCCTAACTTAATGAGCAAGCTTTAGGTTTGTTGAGAGCTCCAGTATTGAAAAATAGTGAGGAGGGGCCGGGAGAGATGGTTCATAGGTTACAAGCATGCATTGTTCTCGTAGAGGACCCCAGTTCAGTTTCCAGCACCCACATCAGGAGCTCATAACTGCCTGCAGCTCCGGCTCCCAGGGGATCTGTCGCCCCTGGCTTCTGCCAGCACACGGACACATGCATGCGCGCGCGCGCGCGCGCGCGCGCGCACGCACACACACACACACACACACACACACACACACACACTTAAATCTTTATAAGCTTCAGAGTTTCAGGTCGAAAGCATTTGGCTTGCAAAACACCC
>NW_026075613.1:0-1401 GCF_014885135.2 Alexandromys fortis
AATACCCAGAGTCAGTTTGTGATTAGGTGAGAACTTTACCTAAACCAAAAAAAAAAAAAAAAAAAAAGATTCAGCAGGATAGGTGGACTTTGGGGAAAAAAGTGCACTACTACAGGGGTGATCAATCTTTTAGAAAAATAATTTCCCAGAGTTCTGTATTTTTCAGCTTGTCTCCTAGCCTATACATGTTCGTCTGAACAAAAGACTCTAGGATAAATGAAGATGAAAAATGAATGATGAAAATATGTACATGTTTGATGTTTGGTTTTATTCCATTCAGTGGTTTTAATTATGTGTTAGTTGTAAAGCGTTGCAGTCTAAAAGTATTTGTATTCTAAAAGTATTTGCATTCTATGTGGTAGATTTTTATAGACCTAACACATAATCCACAACTATACACATTTCTCTCAAGTTCAGTGTGTGGTAAACAGTGAACTCTATTTTTTAAAATTATTTCTTTGACTTTTGAAATTAAAATATAAAAATATTCTGTCTCCCCTCTCTTTCTTCCATCCAAACTCTACCATATACTTGCTTTCTTTCAAATTCATGGCCTCTTTTCATCAACTGTTGTTACATACAAAACATGTATATGGACTTACATACATTACTAAATATAACCTGCTCATTAATGATATGTATGTTTTTCAAGGCTGACTATTTGCTGTTGTAACATATGGGTGTGCTTTTCCTTGGTGAAGACTGTTTATCCCACACTTAGCACACATACACATGAACACACATATGAACAAGCACACACACACACACAAGACACATAACCATAATAAACAAAAAGCAAATAAATAAATAAAAGTCATGTGCCATTTTATGTTGGGAGCCATGAGACCCCAGATCCTGAATTTCTTGTTTTCCCCTGATCTGAGTGCCCACAGCTGCTCTGAGCACGAGACCTTCAGGAGTTCCTGATGGCAGGAGAGTGGTTTCTGGTGGGTTTGGCTGGGGCGTGGCTATCTCTATATAATCTGCCCCTGGACACAATAAAGGGGGCATTCTTGGGGAATTCAAAGATGACCCGTGTCGCTGTCTCTCTGTCTGTGTGTGTCTGTGTATTTTAACCTCCAGCCCCTTGCCCGAAGCTCGCAAACTGGGAGCACAGACATGGGGACGCAGTGCACGGCAATTTTAGGTTAAAAAAAAAAAAGCAGACTCAAATGTGAAAGTACAGAATTCAAATCTAATTGTATGCACAGAAAATCCAGACTCAGCTCAAAACTGTTATTACTAATGAACAAATTAGAGAAGTTGCATGGTAAGTTGTGTTTGGATACATTAATATTATAAGTTATCAATATACTTTGACTATATATAATGGGAGACCATACCTTTTATGGGGAGTGGATGGGGAGTAGAGTGAGAGGGAGTTTGGGGGAGCAGATATAG
>NW_026075614.1:0-1403 GCF_014885135.2 Alexandromys fortis
AGAGAGAGAGAGAGAGAGAGAGAGAGAGAGAGAGAGAGAGAGAGAGAGAGAAAGAGCAGGATAATTTAAAAATCAGTCTTTCTTTGAGTTTCCTTTTGACTGAAGTCTTTTGAGCCTGTTCACTCTAAAAGTTGGGTTTCCCTATTGAATACATGGAGACTGCAGACTGAGGGATAATTTAGTATTAAATGGGCAAGTTTTCACAGAAAGCAGGACTTGGTCTTGGAGCAAACTGTCACCAAATAGGACGATGTTGAGACCAAATCTCTGAGCTGTGTAGCTGTAGTTCGAGCCGGCAGCATGGCAAGGGTTGAGTTCCATAGCGTTTCTTCTTGTCTTTTCACCTGCATTGAACTCTGTTTTCCGAGACTTTGCCCAGCTTTTCCTACTTTCCCCTCATCCAAGGAAGCCAACATCCATCCAATAGGTAAAAGCCCAATCTCAGAATGTCGGTGATTTCACCCCTGAAATTAAATTCGTTAACGTCAGCATCCTCCCAAAGGGAAACCACAGCTCAGCTTTGGACTCTGGGCCTTTAGCCATTGCGTGGGAGGACCTGTCCGGAGACTGGCAGGCTATTGGATGCTGATGCTGCAGAACATTCTAGTGCTAGAGACAAACTGGCAGAGGCTCCAAACCTGAATGAACTGTGATACTTAGGAACGTGTGTTCTCTTCGAGTGTGAGATAAAAATCGTATTTAGAGAAGACGAGTTAGTTATCTGTGTTGAGAAGGGGTGTGTAGGCACCTGTACCCATAACCACACAGAGAAACACAAACACCCCTACACAATTAACTAACCACTCAACGATTGAGCTCTTTAAAAAAGAAAGAAGATCCTAGCTGGGTGTGGCGGCTCATGTATATAATTCCAGCACTCAAGAGGCAGAGACGGAAAGATTACTATGAATTTGAGGATGATTTGGGCTACAGAGGAACACTCTGTCCCCAAACAAGCAAACAAACAGATAAATGGAAGGAAGGCCATTACACAGTCTAGCCTGGGGCATGAAAAGCCCACCATGATGGACATTTCCAGATCAAGACAAAAGCAGAGTGAACAAGCTGCAAGCCCCTACCCCTGCCTGTTGCTGCCCACACCAGGACGGGAGGCTAGAGCAAGCTGGCCTTCTCAAGCCAACTGGAACCAGATGAAAGAGGGAAGGGGAAACACTCCCAAGTGCCCAGCTAGCCAGCCCCTTTCAAAGCTTCTAGACCTTTCCAGGCTCACCCTAGTATCCACTTCATACTCTCTGCCTCCCTGGGGGATGCAGATGAACACAAAGAAGTCAAAGCCAGGACAGGGCTGAACTGTAACGACACAGGTCAGAGATAGGCTGAGAAGAAAAGCATTCCAGGCTCCACAGTCCTTTGGAGAGCCTCGGGGCGGGGGGGGGGGGGGG
>NW_026075615.1:0-1401 GCF_014885135.2 Alexandromys fortis
ATATTACTTAAATTCAAACTCTTTCAGCAGAGAACAGCTTCTAATTTCTTTTGGTGAATTAAAAAAAACAACTCTGTGGGCCTCTGCTATGGCTCAGAGGAGGAAAGCTCCTGGTTCTCTAGCCTGACTACATGAGTTTGATCCTCACAACTCATTTAGGGATGGCAGGGGAAAACTGATTCCACAAAATTTAACTGGGACATAGCAGAATTACGAGGATTGTGCTGACAAAATTGGCATTACCTTCATAATTTTGTAATGTCTTAATACACATAGAACCATACTCCAGAAGTATGCAATCATACTTCAGAAGTCACTTCTTCGGAACATGGTGATGCAGTTCTATTTACTCCATGTAAAATAGAAAGCCCCATACCAAAATCCTGAGGGACAGAAAGAGTCTACTTCATGGACTTCCAGATGCCTTTACTGAGGATCTAAGAACTTGGACATCACAGTTCAGGGCAACAAAACGCTGTAACAATGCAACCCAGGTCCTATAGAAGAATATTCACAAACCTTCTCAGCACAAATCATTTGTTGAGAAGAGTTATACACCTGAGGCTCATTTAGGAAACTAAAGAGAAGGGCGATAACTTTCATGACTGAAAGCTCTTAGATAAATTAACATTTGATAACTTCTCTCAGTGCAATGATTATTTGACAGAGAATGTTGTGTCAAATGCCTTAGTGAATGACAGAGGTACTCAAATTAGTTTTTGCTAAAGCAACATCGATTCCTTCCTTGGAAACCAGAAGGTACTACCAGACAAAACATTAACAGATGTGGAGAATTTGCCTGAAAACAGTTTTGTTATCTTTTGTTTTTGTTTTTGTTTTGTTTTTGTCTTCAGTACATGATGGTCCTTGAAAGATCTAAGTTCTCCATACCTATTTTATCTTTCTTTCCAAAAAGAGACAAACTTGCTTTGTGTAGTAAGTTACTAAATTGCTGTTTTGGTTTTGAAACACCTAGTTCCAGCACTACAATGTGGGAAACCTTGCCAAAATGAACACAATTTGGAAATAAACCAACTTGCTTAATTTAGAATAGAGTGTGTATTTTCAAAAATGTACAATATCTATATAAGCAGTATTGGTGAGTCCACTACCTCTCCAGTTGACTTCTTGATTGTGACTTTGTTTAAAAATGGAACTGTAAAGAAAAAAGAAACACAGAAAAAAAGAAAAAGAGCTTGTATAGTAGTATTTCTCTCATTTGTCAAGGATTCCAAGTCCAGTAACTAAATTAATAGATTTAACCCTAACATACATGAGTTCAGCTCAGTCTACTCTAAGGGACAATTTCTTTCATCATGTAAGTACACTAGGGCTTTCTTTTTCACAGGTTTATTACTTTACATATGACACCCACAAGTATTACAGCTAATTTACAAAATA
>NW_026075616.1:0-1344 GCF_014885135.2 Alexandromys fortis
GGTTAGCTTTACTGTCATCTCATAAACATAGTTAATATTATAATGACACGGTAAAGTTAAAAAGACTGACAACGTCAAACATTGGCAAGGATGTGGAGTGACTGGATCTCTCATAGGTTGCTGGTGGGAAGGTAAAATTGTCCAGTGTTGGTAAGTTCATCTTACTGGGCTAAACTACACTTATCACACAACCCAGTAATTCTATTCCAGGTACTACCTAAGAGAGGTAAAGCACCTGTCCACACAAGGGTTGGTACACAAATGTTTGTGGTTTGCCTATTCAGAATAGACCCCAGTGAAAAGCAACCCAGATATCTACTTGCTTATGGATGAAAAAATGAATTGCTATATGGTCATGACTGAGATTACTACTTGCCAAAAAAACCTAATAAAATAATACACATAAAACATGTCTAAATCTCAAAACTATGCTAAATGAAAGGAATCAAACATAAAAGCCATTGTGTTTCTATGATTTTGTTTATAGAAAATTCTAGAAAAGACAAACCTATAGTAACAGAAAACAATGTTTATCCAGGGCCAAAGAAGGAGTGCAGTATTGACTACAAAGGAGCCGAAAGAATCTGCTTGTGGTGATGGAATGACCTTATGTTTTGATTTTGATGGTGATTTCAAACTTTCATACAATCATCAGATTCTTCCACTGTCATTCTAAAAAAAAAAAAACAGTGTAGTTGGAGACTGCTTATTTATTCCTGGCTGCACAGATCTGAAATAATCACACAGAAGCTATATTAATTAAAGCACTCCTTGGCCTATTAGCTAAGGCTTCTTATGAACTCATACTAAGTCTTATATATTAAATTAACCCATTCCTATTATTTTGTATTTTACCATGAGGCTCATAGTTTACTAGTAAGGCTCCTGGGCATCTGTCTCCTTTGGCGGCTAAGTGGCATCTTTCTGACCCCATCTTTTCTCTCTATATACCTCTGTTTGGATGTTCAGGCTGACTTTACCCTGTTAAGCCATTGGCCAAAAGCAACTTCTTTATTAACCAATGGCAATAAAACATATTCATAGCATACAGAGGGAATCCCACATCATCTTCCTTTTTCTATCTAAAAAAAAGTTTTTAACATAGTAAAATTAGATATAACAAAACAGGAATCAACAAGAATTAAAGTTACAATATTCATATCTATTTTATCTTTTATCATAACTAAATTTCTGCCTCTTCCCCATCTCCCATTTCCCTCCTCCTCCCCCCACTTCTCTCCCCCTCCCTCTCCAGTCTGAAGAGCAGTCAGGGTTCCCTGCCCTGTGGGAAGTCCAAGGTCCTCCCCCCTCCATCCAGGTCTAGGAAGGTGAGCATCCAAACAG
>NW_026075617.1:0-1373 GCF_014885135.2 Alexandromys fortis
TTAAATATTGTTGCTTCACAACAATCTCTAATGAGATCTGGCACCCTCTTCTTACATGCAGGCATACATGAAGACAGAACACTGTATACATAATGTATAAATAAGCTTTAAAATAATTAGTAGCCTTAGAGGATATCAAGCACAAACCTGTCCCTCAAGGTTAGCTTTAGACCTTATTTATCTTGTTTTTCTTGACACTACAAAGGTAAACACAAGATCCGCCATGCATTAGTTGGACCTACTGATAAAAATTAAAGAAATAACTCTGTACCAAAGTGGAGATATGACAATCTGATCTGCTAAAAAGGATAAAACATGGTATACTCATAATCCAGGTGAACCCATAAATCACCTGGCCAAGGTACCTCAGGATTACTCATTTATCTAAAGCCATGCTAAATAGATAAGAGAAGTATTTTTTTCCTTAGTGTGATAATATATTTATCCTTTCCAGAAACTCATCTTTTGCCAAGAAGAAAACATGCTCCAAGTAGAGTGTATTCATTGCTCAACATTCTCTTGGGAATAGATCTGTCCTGCCAAAAAAAAAAATGTGTCTCACATCAACAGGACCCTAATTTATTTAAATGCCATATTCTACAGCTCTTCAAGTGGTTGAAGATTAGCTATCTATGCAAATACAATCTCTATACATCTAGAGAACCTGATTAGTCAAACTATAAGTATGACAAACATGGATGACTATTGACTGATAATTCTTAATACCTTCATAACTTAAAGACTAAGTCTTCAAAATAGAATATTAAACAATTTTTAAGCAACTGTGCAACAAATGAGGACAATGACCTCAAAATGCAAACAATATATAAGTATCTTGATGAGAGGTAGGAATGTATATTACAATATAAAAAAAATTATCCTAAAATTGCATCAATGTACAAAATGTTTTAAGCAGAGGTATAAACAAGCATGCATACAATCTGACAAAATAACTTTGCATAGGTATACAAATATTACAGATTAAAATAGGAACATATTCAATTTAATTTAAGTTTGTACCAATATATAAGATATACAAATATAAATTGCCTATAAATAATAGCTCACATGTATTCACTTCATTACTCGCTATTTTTATTAGTGTGAGTAAACTCACACTAACCTATTACCCCATCCAATTTCCAGGTTTTTTTTTTTTTTGAAAAGAGATACCTGAGCTTACATAATTATTGCCCCAACCCCCAAACATATTCCAATTATAATCATTCCCTAAATGATGTCCCTAACCATGAGGGCAGGGAACCCTGATTGCCCTTTGGGCTGACGAGGGAGGGGGACTTGATTGGGGGAGGGGGAGGGAAAGGGGAGGCGGCAGTGGGGAAGAGACAGAAATCTTTAATAAATAAATAAAA
>NW_026075618.1:0-1386 GCF_014885135.2 Alexandromys fortis
GTTGGTTTTAGTGTTTGGGACAGAATCTCATGAAGCTTGGGCTGGCCTGAAACTCATCCTCCTGCCTCCACCTCTCAAATCATGATATTACAGGCATGTGCCACCACTCCTGGCTTATAATAGCAGCTTTAGTATTTAATATATCATTGCATTTTCTCAGTCTGCTCTTTAGTCTTTAAAGTCAGCAGTTACGCCAGGTGTGGTGCACACCCCTGGCATCCAGCACACGGCTGCTGGAGATCAAGACCCTCCGAGCTTCACAAGAATATCTTAGCAACAAACACACAAGAGTTAAAGAGAAGAAGCAGCTCAATCTTGAAGATCTAAACAAACTAGTAAAATATTTCACATGTATAGTAAATTGTACTTAATGATACCGTTTGCAGGACTGGAGAGGTGGCTTAGTGGTTATGAGTTTGCACTGCTCTTCCAGGGGACCTGAGTTCAGTTCCCAGCACCCACAGTTGACAACTCAGAACTGCCTATAACTCCAGCTCCAGATCCAATGCCCTCTTCTGGATTCCTGCACCTGTGCTCCTACCCACATACCCACACACAGACCTGTGCATGTATATATCTATGTATGCATGTATAGACATATGTATGTATATATATGTGAAATTAAAATTAATAAAAATAAATCTTTTTTTTAAAATACAGTTTTCAACTGGGTGATGGTAGCACACACCTTTAACCCCAGTACGCCAGAGGCAGAGGCAGGTGGATCTCTGTGAGTTTGAGGCCAGCCTGGTCTACAGGGCAAGTTCCAGGACAGCCAAGGTTGCACAGAGAAATCTTATCTCAAAACCATCCCAAAGATACACTTTTCACACACTGTTTTAAACTTAAATATTAATTAAAATACTAGTCTTCATATAGAACAGAACATATAGAACTATTCTCGCTCAGAGCTGCAATTACAGACATACACCACCATACCCAGTTTCTGTGGCGCCGAAGAATGAGCCCAGGGCCTTACGCACGCCGGACAAGCCCTCTTTCAGCTAAGCTACGTCCCCAACCAAATGGAACGTTTAAATGCAAGGGTGCACAGCTTCATCCTTACTCTTGAAATAAATGCACACAGCTGAGGCAGCCATTGTATAACTGGGAATTTTCTAAATTACCCATAGTACTCATGAGCAATAAAAAACCCACTAACTCGAAGCTCACAGGGTTTATTAGAGTTGTGCAGTGTTTGCAGCAATTACTTATCACACAGTGCGACACAAACTGTATTTAGGGAGGAGGATTTTATTGCTGAGACTAGAGTGAAAATTGCAGGGTGATTGTGAGTGGCCTAACCCATGTGCTCAACCTGTGCAAGTTCGCAGAACCTCCTACTTTCTGTTCAGGGGTGACCAGCTTGCCCTGCTTCTTCGTGAG
>NW_026075619.1:0-1356 GCF_014885135.2 Alexandromys fortis
TTACTTATTATGTATACAACATTCTGTTTGTGTGTATGCCTGCAGGCCAGAAGAGGGCACCAGACCTTATTACAGATGGTTGTGAGGCACCATGTGGTTGCTGGGAATTGAACTCAGGACCTTTGGAAGAGCAGGCAATGCTCTTAACCACTGAGCCATCTCTCCAGCCCCCTAGAAAGTATCTCATAGGTGGAGCAACTGCTGAGATTTGCCCTGGCCTATGGGGACTCCGCACCCAAAGTGTCAAATCTTTACTTTCCTGCAAACTGGGACAGCTGGTCACTCACTACTGTTCTTGTCCGACCCTCCGTTTTTCTTCCTATCTTTGAGATGGAGATAAAGCTGCAACCTGCCATAAAATGGCATTGGGGAAACTGAGAGAGATGTTAGACTCATACACACTGAGTAAAATACAGATTCAAGCTAGACGTGGTGGCCCACACCTTTAATTGCAGCACTCAGGAGGCAGGGGCAGGGTCTCTGTGAATTTGAGCCTGGTCAGGATAGTGAGTTCCAGGACAAGTCAAGGTTACCTATCTCAAAACAAAAAAAGCAAAAATATCCAAAGCAACAATGACCAAAAACAACAACAACAACAACAAAAACCCACAACTAGATTCCTGGTGTTATCAAGTAATACTAGAATCCAAAAAAACACTTTAAACAAAGTCACAGTGTGTTGGTATTTGTTTGTTTTATTTATTTGTATTTTGTGATTATGTGTAAATGTGTGTATAGTTGCACCTGGGTGCAGTGCCTGTGGAGTCCAAAAGAGGGCGTCAGATCCCCTGCACCTAAAGGAAGCTGTGGGCTGCCTGACAGTGCTGCTGAGGACCTCACTCAGCTCCTCTGCAAGAGCAGTGCCTGCTCTCCAGCCCTTGTTTGTTTTGAGACAGGATCTCATTATGCACCTTGTAGACCAGGCTGGCCTCAAACTGGCAACAATCCTCTAGCCTCAGCCTTTCAAGTGCTAAGACTGTAGTTGAAGGCCACTATTCCCACAAGTCTCTGTGCTTTTAATCACACTGTTTATGTATTCATACTCAGTTTAAAAAGGTTTGCTGAGGGCTTAGTACTTTATTACACAGTCAAAATTATTAGTAGTTTAGAGACTATGGGTATTCATATATAATATGGGATTTAAATATATATTAACATATATAAATATTTACTTATTTGTGGGGTTTATATTTTTTTGAAACATGATCTCAGGTAACATAAACTAATGATTCGTTGAGGATGGCTTCGAACTCCTGATTCTTTTGCCTTTACTTCCCAAAGGCTACACATACATAGGCTAAAACCTTTTTGTTGTTGTTGTTTTGTTTCTTTGTTTTTTTTTTTTTTTTTTTTTTT
>NW_026075620.1:0-1403 GCF_014885135.2 Alexandromys fortis
GCTCTTGTAGACCAGGCTGGCCTCAAACTCCCAGAGATCCGCCTGCCTCTGCCTCCCAAGTGCTGGGACTAAAGGCATGGGCCACCACCGCCCGGCTAACATTTAGCTTTTATAAAAATATGTATACTGGAAGTGTTAGCTAGGGGGAGGGAAAGGGGAGGCGGCAGTGGGGAAGAGACAGAAATCTTTAATAAATAAATAAAAAGAAAAAAAAATTTTGATAATAAAGAGAATGAAATTAAACCTGTTAAAAAAAAAGCTTTAATCTGCTTAATTCTTATTACTTAGTATATGTTATGAATTCAGCTTTTAAACAGTGTGAAAAACTAGATAGAGGAAAAAGTAAATGAATCTATTCAGATAAGGAATGATCAACAATACCCAACTTTCCAGATAATCCAACCATACATCTGAAACAGCAGGCCACAGACAGCATCCTGTAACTGTGGTTCCATCTCGCTATCTCTTATCCGTCCTAAAGAATCTAATCTCTTATTTGTAAAATGGAGCAACATGTAATAAATGAGTTGGTGCCTGTGAAGTATTGTCTAGCAGAAAGGTAGCTTAGTGAGTGCTTGCCTTCTATTATGTGACAACCTTCTCGCCTTCAACATACTCTTTTCAAAGCTGTCCCACAGATGACCTGCACCTCCAGGAGTTTATCAGTTCTCATCTTGCTGTTATACAGTTTATGTCACGATCTCATTTTTCATCAGTTCAGGTACTGTTGTTTATCAACCACACAATATAAAGCAGAAGTTTTCCTAACTTTCAAGTTTCCAAACTCTCAAATCATAAGCCTTATTAATTAAAAAAAAGTGTCTTGAGTTACAAATCTTTTGACATATGTAAAAACACGAAGCAACGCCTTTTATTGATCCTTGTGAAGGTCAGCTATAATTAGTAAATGGCAACTTATAAATCTTTATTGTTTGAAATTATAATATATCATTTCCTCTTTCCCTTTCTTCTCTCAAAATTCTCCCATAGACCCCTCTTGCTCTAGTTTAAGACAGCCACACAGGTCAACTTACTTGATGCAGATCATTCCCCAGCGCATATTCTGCAAAGTAGCCTGGAGCGGCTGATGAGGCTCTAATGGCTTGCCACATTTTATACTGACAGCCTCCTAAATAGTGAGAGTTGATGCCAGGAAAATGACCGTAGTTTCTGAACACAAAAGCCTTTGGTGTCAGGCCTCTGTTTACTATGGTACTTACAGCAGCTACCTAAAGAGATAAAAAAACAAACAATATGACTATTAACCACATTATCTAGAATCTTTAAAAACTAAATACTATTTATTATTTTTTAAAGGCAGAGAGCCTCATTCTGCGGTCTTTTTTTTTTTTTTTTTTTTTTTTTTTTTTTTTTTTTTTTTTTTTTTTTTTTTTTTTTTTTTT
>NW_026075621.1:0-1396 GCF_014885135.2 Alexandromys fortis
GGTTCAGTATGCCTGGTTGTATATTGCATCTTTGATCCACTTAGACTTGAGTTTTGTACAGGATGAGAGATATGGATCTATTTGCATTCTTCTACATGCCAACATTCAATTAGACCAACACCATTTATTGAAGATGCTTTTTTGCCACTGTATATTTCTTCTGGCTTCTTTATATAAAAAAATAGGCATTCATAGTTATGTGGACTTATGTCTAGGTCATCAGTTCAATTCCATTGAACCATGCTGTTTTTATTACTATTGCTCTATAGTAGAACTTGAAATTGGGGATGGTGATAACTTCATAAGTTCTTTGATTGTACAGGATTGTTTTAATTATACTGGCTTTTTGTCTTTCTGTATGAATTTGAGTGTTTGTTCTTTCAAAGTCTATGAAGAATTGCATTGGAATTTTAATGGGAATTGCATTGAATCTGTAGATTTCTTTTGGTAAAACGGTCATCTTTACTATGTTAATTCTATCAATCCAAGAACATGGGGGATCTTTCCATCATCTGATACCTTCTTCAGTTTCTTCAAAGACTTGCCATTATCGTCATACTAGTTTTTAACTTTCTTGATTATAGTAATCCCAAGATATTTTATATTATTTGTGACTAATGTGAACTGTGCTGCTTCCCTGGTTTCATTTGTTGCTTATATACAGGAAAGCTACTGTTTTGAGTTAATCTTGTATTCAGCCACTTGGATAAAGGTGTTTATCAACTGTAGGAGTTCCCTTGTGGAATTTGGGGAATCGATTATGTATATTATTATATCATCTACAAGTGGTAATAATTTGAGTTCTTCCTTTTCAATTTGTATCCCTTTGATCTTTTAGTTGTTCTATCGCTCTAGTTAGAGCTTGAAGTACTATATTAAATAGGTGTGGAGAAAATATACAGCCCTGTCTTGTCTCTGTCTTTAGTAGAATTGTTTTGAATTTCTCTCCATTTAATTCGATGTTGGCTATAGGCTTGCTGTAAATTGCCTTTATCATGTTTAGGTATGTCCCTTGTATCCCTTGTCTTTCCAAGACCTTTATCATGAAGGAGTGTTAGATTTTGTCAAAGGCTTCTTCAACATCTAATGAGATGTTCATGAGTTTCAGTTTGTTTACATGGTAGATTACATTGATGGATTTTCATATACAGAACCATCATCGCATCTCTGGGATAAAACTTACTTGATCATGGTGGATGATCTTTTTGATATATTCTTGGATTTGGTTTGCAAATATTTTAACATTTTTGTATCAATGTTCAAGAGGGAAATTGGTCTGTAATTTTCTTTCTTTGTTGAATCTTTTGTGGTTTGGATATTACAGTGATTGTGAGCTCATAAAATGAATTTGACAATGTTCCTTCTGTTTCTATTTTGTGAAATAATTTGAGGAGTA
>NW_026075622.1:0-1446 GCF_014885135.2 Alexandromys fortis
GCTAGTTCCAGGACGGGTTCCAAAACCACAGAGAAACCCTGTCTCGAAAAAGAAAGAAAGAAAGAAAGAAAGAAAGAAAGAAAGAAAGAAAGAAAGAAAGAAAGAAAGAAAGAAAGAAAGAAAGGAAGAGAAAAAAGAAACTTAACTCGAAGAATCAGCATTTGTAATTCTATCGAGGTAGGTAGGTGGGTACCTTAGCCAATTTACCTTTCTATCCTTGCCGAACGCTCATGGGTGCTCTGTTTCCCCGTAAGAGATTTGCGTTTGCTTTCAGCTGCTCATTAACCACGACACTCGTGTCAGTTTGCTTATTAATTGCTTTATACCTCAGTAATTTCTACTTAATTAGCAAGAGAAACTGCAAAGGTGAGAGGTGAAGTCTGAAGTCAGTCTCTTTCAAAGCCAAAATCGTGCGCAAGATTAAGTCAAGAGGAGAGGTGTGTGAAGGAGGGATCAGAGAACAGGCGAGGATGCTGGGCAGAAGAAGCCGAACTGCCAGCCACGGATCAGAAAGGAAGTCTTCTGGGCTCTCAAAGGGACCCCTCGCCTTTATTGTCCAACATTTATGTTTGAATTCTCCTGTGTCCTTTCCATCTCTCTTGTTTTCATTGAAATTCTGAGTGAGCCTCTAGTCATTGAATCTAATAATCCACTGAAATCTCTACAGATCCTGTTAATTAGAGTCTTCGCGTCCGTGCAATCCTGGGGAGCTCTCAGTAGGAGCCCAACAGCGAATGGAGAGCAACTTCGGATAATGAAGATTTACAAGGTCCTGTTTGTTCAGGTGTGTGCGTGGGCTGTGGTTTAGAACGTTGGGAAGGGGGCAGTAGCTTGAGGATCAAATCTGCGGTGGGTGGCTATTACTGGCCTTGAAAACTTAAAGGGAAATACCACTTTGTTCCCAATATGACTGGGACACAGAATCGGAGAGCTGTGACCCTAGTCTCAGAGAGGCAGTGTTTTAGACCAGAGAACAAAGTGGCCCGAGGTGATGCCACAGCCAGCCGTACGCCCTCCTCTTCCAATATCATACTAGGATGGAGTCAGCCTGCAATGGAGACCTCTCCAAGTGTCTACATGGTTTCATTTCTCAGAACCGATGTAGTAAAGGGGTGGGAGGGAAGCTGGCTACATTGCCATTTAGCTGAATAAATTTGCAGACGGCAGCTTCCTAAGAAAGGAATCAAGTTTCTGTTCTTGTAGCTAAGGTAGGAAGTAACTCTCTGGGAGGCAAGAGGAGTCTTAGTCTGCAAATGCAAGCACATCCTACTGCCCTAACTGCCTCCCAGGCAGAGGCAGGCCTGGTGCACCAGCATGTTTGGCAGTGTGAGCTCACCAGCCTGGGAGAAGCCTTTCTGAACCGGGGAGAAGCGGCTGCGGGGGGGGGGGGGGGGGGGGGGGGGGGGGGGGGGGGGGGGGGGGGGGGGGGGGGGGGGGGGGGGGGGG
>NW_026075624.1:0-1400 GCF_014885135.2 Alexandromys fortis
CCCCCCCCCCCCCCCCCCCGTTGTGTCTGGAGGATACTGGTTTTTGTGCTGACTCACTGACTTTGACCCTCATAGCCTTTCTAACTCTCTTCTGCAATGATCCCTGAGCCTTGGAAGGAGGTGCTGTGATATACATAATCTCTTTAGGGCTGAGCACGCCACAGCCTTTGACCTGCTGTGGGTCTCTGTGTTGACCGCCGTCAACTGCAAACACAAGAGTCTCTGATGGGCTGTGGAAGATGTGTTAATCTGTGAATATGACAATAGGCCCTCAGGTGTCAGCTTAATACTGTATCCATTTAGCAAAATGATAATAGGGGGTTCTCCCCTAGGTTGATGTCCTATCTAGCCACAGCATCTTGGCTTGAAATATTTCCATTAATTCTTTGAGAATTTCATACAATGTTTTTCGGTCATATTCACCTTCCTGCCCCAACGTATTCCATATCCACCCCCTTCCCCCTGGCCTCCTTATCTACCCAGCTTTGGGTTTTCTTCCTTTCTCGCTCCGTCCAGTCTAGTTTGGGTCATCCAGCTTCCTCCGGGGGTGGCATCTGCTCTGGAATGTGGTTGACCTTCCAAGGGAGTATATAATTAAAGAACACCAGCTCCCTGTCTCCCAGAAGCTATGGAACACTGACAGCTCCTCAGCGAATGGTGGGATTTGGTGTCCACCCCCTCCCAGATGCACACGGAGATGTTGTCTGGCTTGAACTTGTTGCAGCTGTTGTGCAAGCGGCCACAACTGCTGTGAGTTAATACACACATCTGCCCTGTTGTGTCCCGAAAGCCGTGTTTTCTTGACGTTATCTACCATTGTCTCTAACAACCTTTCCTCCTCCCCTGCTAAGAAAAAACCTGAGCCTCAAAAGGAAGGGGGTGCTGTGTGCCTTTTCAGTCAGGGCCTGAGCATTCGGCAGTTTCGTGTTTTCTGTGTGTTGATCAGTTGAGAGTGAGATCCTTCTTTTGATGACAGCTCTGAGGAGACTCTGAGGCAGTTTTCCTAGCCCCAGAGTCCCTCTAGGTCGTCCACTGAAGCGCTTGCAAAAATTGGGAATACCTTTTATGGTAAAAAAAAAAAAAGATCTATGTATTTAACCACAGCTCAGAATAAAAACACTCTTGGCAAAAATCAGAATTCTAATCTCGCCTCAGGAAGAGGCAAATATCTCATCCATGAAAAGATTCAATTACTCTTTCTCATGAGATTGATTATTCTGCATTAACTTCCCGTATCTCTCATACAATATTTCACAATTTCTTTTCTAGATATCACAGCAGTACTGTTAATGATGGACAGTCTCCCTTGAGTGATTTGGAATGTACTTCTGTCAAGATACATATTCATATATTAAATGTTATTTCATGTCAATTATGCCGCAGTTGTTCAGGTAGCTTTT
>NW_026075625.1:0-1338 GCF_014885135.2 Alexandromys fortis
ACCGAGTCGATGTTTCGATGAATTTTCACACTTTGGACATTCCCGTGTTCAGGCTGACATCAAGAACACAGCATGGCCAGCCTCCCCAAAGCTTCCCCTCTGTCCCACTTCTACTTTATAATCCTTTAAATTTTTCCTTCTTTTCAATAATGAAAAGGAACCCATGTTCACTGTTAAAAATTTTAAAAGTGGAGAAAAGCAAAAGGGAAAAACACACTCCTTTTTATAATGCATGCGTTTTAACATTTTTACCGTCTTTCAGTGTTCGCAATGCCTCTATGTGCACATAAATATATTCTTAAAACTGAAACAGGATTTGTAAATGTATAGTTCTGTGTCTAGCTTTGCTTACCATGTTTCTCTGTGAAGACGTGTATATTATTAACATATTTCCCTGTAAATATGTGTATGTGTATACATAAATACACATACAAACACCCCTAATTTGGTACATTAATGACAACATGACATTTGCTGTGTGTATAAGTCATTCTCTTTTATTGAGAAACTGGATATTTAGATGGTTTCTATTTTTTTCTGATAAACACCCTTTCAATACTTAATCATCTTATGATTCTTTACCATTATAGTTGCTGAATCAAATGAAAATGAACCCGTATAAACTTATAATTTACATATATTTGGTTCCTAGAACCAACCATCTTTTAATTAGCAAGTTCAAAAATGGATCTCCATGAATCCTGACACAGAGAGAAACTGAGTTTAGCATTCACTCTGAATAAAATAGTCAGTGTAGACAGAAAGGAATGAACACATGCTCTTTCTCAAACCTCCAGGGACCTCTCTTGAGAACAGGTGTTGTTAGCTCTTCATGTTCCACTATTCCTGTATAGGGACCTTAGTGGATAGATGAGATAGGTTCTTGGAAAGAGAGGCAGTGAAGTGTTTTTGAAAACTTGGCTCTCCTCACCACAGAAGCACTTGTTGGATGACTGGCTCCATGCTTTATGGCAGAGTCAGCAAATATTACCTTGTGTGAAGAACCAGATCAATGCTTCAGCTTTTCTAAACGCTGTGGTCTCCACTGCAACCCTTCTACTCTGTCAGTAAGGGAGCACATGAGCGAGCAATGGCCCGGCTGTGCTCCACGGAGCATGTTTGCCACAGCAGCTGGAATTGGGCAGCGCACCCTAGGGTGAGGTCTACTCAGTTGTTTACGACTATGTGTCTGAAAATGTGGATAACGTGTATGAATGGTCATTTTACTGTTCTGAGAGTGGAGCATAATACAAACTTTAAACTTAATAGTTTTTTTAAAATATTTATTTACTATATATACAATATTCTGTCTGTGTGTATGCCTGCAGGCCAGAAGAG
>NW_026075626.1:0-1400 GCF_014885135.2 Alexandromys fortis
TCAAAAAAAAAAAAAAAAAAAGCAAGCAAACAAACAAACAAAAAAAAAGAATGTATTGGCTTCTCCAGCCTCGCAGGAGTCTGGTTCAGAAAGTTGAGGTGTGAAGACCTAGTAAGTGCAATAGTTTGAGACCAGCCTGGGAATAATCGGAAAATCTGGACCCAAAAGAGAGACTTCAGGTTCCCGTTCAGCTCCCATCCTGCAGACAAGGTGGTTCGTGCTTTTCAAAGTCAAACATCCAAGAAAATAAAGAGTTCTGCCCTCTTACCCAGCATCCGGGTGTAACTGTACTTTTTTTTCTTTTTGAAGCTAGGTCTTCTGTAGCCCAGGCTGCCTCTCTATACAGCCAAGGATGACCTTAAACTTCTGATCCTCCTGCCTCCACTTTTTTGTTTATTTGTTTTTTGTTTTCTGAGACAGGGTTTCTCTGTGTAGCCCTGGCAGTCCTGGAATTCAGTTCCCTCTGTAGACCAGGCTGGCCTCGAACTCACAGAGATCCACCTGCCTCTGCCTCCCAAGTGCTGGGATTAAAGGTGTGTGCCACCTGATCATTGGTTTAAGAGAAAAATCACAGTGCAGGACAGACAGTAATCTACCTCATAAAGGCATTATTTATTTTTTGTATTCTACTTATTTATCTTGAGACAAGATCTTACTATGGAGCCCTAGATTACCTGGAACTCACTCTGTAGACCAGGCTGACCTCGAACTCACAGAGATCCCCTGCCTCTGCTTTCAGAGTGCTGGGACCAAAGGTACACACCATCACACCCAGCAGTTCAGTTTTCTTTTCAGACAGGGACTCACTCTGCACATAACCTTGTCTGGCCTGGAGCTCCCTAAGTAGATTAAATGAGCCTCGGACTAGGTGCAGTCCTCCAGACTGCCCGGTGCATGCTGGGATTACAGGCATGCACCTTCCCACCAGACCCTCGGTTCTCTCCATTCACATCCCCGAACCCCAGCGTGGCATCCTCATCTGCTGCAGATGTGGAGTCATGGTCTCCATCTAGATGCTCAGCACCTCCCCTGCAGCCCTAAGGAGACTGAAGCGCTCTCCTTGCCCTGCAGGCTCCTTCACTTACTTATGGGGCAGGTGGGAAGCTTGAGCTGCAGGCAGGAGGCAGGGCCGGCCTCTTATGACGGTAGACCGTGAACCTTGCCAGGGAAGGGGTTGCTAGAGTGTTGCCAGAGGAAGCTGGAGCTGTTCCATCCCCGGGCTGGTTGACAAGCTGCAGACAGAGGGCCAGGAGGTACCTGTTGAAATAAGAGCGGCGGCGGGGTTGCGTCCCCAACACCCCGGCCGCTTGGCTAGCTCATGCCCGAAATAACAACACACAAACTGTGTTCATTTAAGAACTGCTTGGCCCATGAACTCTAGCCCTTACAGGCTAATTCTC
>NW_026075627.1:0-1400 GCF_014885135.2 Alexandromys fortis
CTCGTCAGGGGTCCGCTCGTCAGGGGTCATCTCGTCGAGGGGCGACTCGCCGCCGTGCACGTGCACGCTCCGCCAGAGCCGGGCTGACACTGTCTGTGAGTCTGGTGGAACACCTTCTTCGGGAGGCCGGCCATACCTCGCGACTGAGCGAAACAGCGCCCATCTTCCTGACCGCCATCCTGGAGTTCATGGTGCGCAGAGTGCTGGAGCTGGCAATCAACGAGGCCCAACGCCGAGGTGCCGAGATGTTCATCACCCCGGAGCTGCTCGACTTCACTGTCTACAACAACACGCCCCTCAGCGAACTGTTCCAGTTCACCACCATCCCTCATGTGTCTCTGCCGGAACCTGGTCATCGTCGTCGTAGCAGTCGTCGACGTCAGTGATGGCGCCTACCTGCTCCTGGCTCGCTGGCTGGCTCTGGGTTTCTGATGGACTTTCCGCCCCGTTTATCCATCGGGCATCAGTTCATCCTGCCCAGCATTTCCCACGGCCAGCCCTGTTTGGCTGACAAGCCTCGCCCCTCTGTTGTGTTCTCATTAAAGCATTTGTTTGAGCATCGCATACATTTGCTTCCCTGAATTTTCCTTTGGGCTTGGGATAGGGGTGGAGGTGGGTGTGAGCGTGGCAGTGGGGGCAGAAGAAGAGGTGGGCCTAGCTGAAGGAACACAGGGGTTGGGAGTGATGGCTGGGGTTGCCAGGGACCCACAGCCTGGTTTCCCTAGTTTTCCTTTGGCCATGAGGCAGGAGTGGAAGGTGGGGGAGCAGGGTAAACTGGGCCTAGTCGCAGGCCACAGTGGTGTTTGGAGTGCAGGGATGGTGGGGGAGCTGCTGCTCCGGAGGGAGACGAGGAGAACCTGGGTATGGAGGGGTACACAAATTGGCCCTGAACCAGTGTGGACCAGCCTGAATAACTGCATCAGAAAGATGGCCCTCTCGTAGGCAACCACAGGGCAGAGGAGCCCACGTCCAAAGGGGGACGTTCGATTCAGGATGCAGATGTGGACAAGAACACTGACATGTGGCAACTGGGTTCATGGAGGAATATTATTTATTATTAATTTTTGGATGGTCAGCAAGATCTACCAGGAGGTTCGCCTGGCAATGGATGTGACTATGTAACCTAGCCCGCCAGTGCCTGTACTGCCCCAGCATCTGTGGCTTTGCCTGCCCTGGGTCGGTCAAGGGTTTGGACATGAGGCTATATCCCCGACTCTAAGCTCAACCCCACACACATACTGTTATTTGCACACGGGTCAGACACTTGGCTTGCCCTGCCTCTGGATATGTGGCTATTCCGGCCATACCTAGAGTATGTGTACTTGGCAGCTGGTTTCATCCCACTTGCCGTCGTTTGCATATAGGGCTGGTGGTCTGACGTGATCAGAAACATCATCCCT
>NW_026075628.1:0-1401 GCF_014885135.2 Alexandromys fortis
GACAGGGTTTCTCTGTAGCTTTGGAGCCTGTCCTGGAACTCCCTTTGTAGACCAGGCTGGCCTCGAACTCAGAGATCCGCCTGCCTCTGCCTCCCGAGTGCTGGGATTAAAGGCGTGCGCCACCACTGCCCGGCCTGATACATCTTTTAAGTGTATACTTTAGACCATATAATCTAAAGGATAGACTTGCTCCATCTGTCTAAGTGGCAAGACTCGCAGTCTCCTGTTCCTGTTTAACTTGTTCAAAATATAATCTGGGACCCGAATCTAAAAGAGACTTAAGGAGGACAGCATGTGTGGACTGCAGAATCCGTACAAGACTCTGTCGCAAGGTATTGCTGGCCATGACATGATTCTAACAGATGACCACTGATATTAATAACCCACCAGGTAATGATCAACTAATTTGATGGACGAAATTCATAGACAAGGCTTATGAAAATGCTGCCTATTAATAAATACTGACTGTTCCTGTCGGCCAATTCACCGGCAGACATGGTATGTCACCGGTACCTGTACTGTAATGTGTAATTTCTTGTGCATATGTAATCTCATGATTACTTCTCAATCTTATGGGCACATATGTCTGTGAATGGTCAGGAAGATGACTTCTCACTAAACTGCATAATTGTATATATAAAAAACATACTAGGCTATGCCTCATAACCAGATCTTTTCCATGAGGGCCGTAAGACACTTAGGCCCTGTTTTGTCATCACTAGCTCAGACTGGCATAAAAAATAGCAATTTCTTCTCAGTTCTAAGACAAGTCACATACAGTTAATTGACTCATAACCTCAAGAGCAAATTCAAAGTAGACAAAATGTCTCTGTGAGTGGATTGTAAGTTAAAAACTGCAGTTATGCACAAGGACATAATTGCTGGTGTCTAACCAAGCTTGTTAGTGCAGAGCAACCTAGAACTATTATGCCATCTTCTCTAGCCAGGCCTGGCTGATAACAGATCAGTGACCATTAAATTCCTTAGCAATTAACACTCAGCACAAACTTCTAACCTCAGTTTATGGTACGAAATTTAAGACTCAGCTAACTAACTGTTTGGGTCCTAAAACTTAGACGGAGGACAAGAATAGCAATTGACCAAGTGCAGAGAGAAACAGCTTCACATAGAAAAGGTTTCACAGATGGCCAGGACTACAGAATGTAGCCTCAGTCTTACAAAGTTACAAGCATCCCTCCTTGAACTCTGGGACTGCACACAGGATAAGAAAATGTATCTTCAGATATTGGACACTGAATGCCAGCCTTGAGGAAAGTGCTGAAGTGCCCAGTGGTCTTTGCCCCTGCCTATGTGTTGTCATGGTAAATAGCTCCGCCCCTTATTGTTTACTCAAGAATACATTGTGACTCTGAGAAAGTTTTGTAATCTTTTTGTTGCCGG
>NW_026075629.1:0-1399 GCF_014885135.2 Alexandromys fortis
AGTTCATAACACAACAATATTTTACTTTTCACATAGTTGTCCCCTGGTGTCACATTGCCCATCTCTCAGAACTAGGGTATTTCTCCATAGAAAACTGGAACTTTACTGCAGGCCAGGCCTTAAGGAGGTTGTGACCTTCTTGAGCAGCTAGGGAGAGGCCTGTTTTTTGATATACAGGTAAGGCTAGTGGCTGCTTCTAAATCAGGGGTATGTCCTTTGTAACAGTTTGGAGCCAAATGTCTGGACAATCCTGGTTTAAAAAAAAAAAAAAATGTGTATCCTAACACCCTTATCTCTACCAGGCCTCATTCGCTTATACTTATCTTTGGAGTGTTTCAGAAGCAGCCCTCCCTTATCTATATTCTTCTTTGTGAGACTTACTTTCTACTAAACCTTAATTAACTTTTGTAATAACCGATTCTACCCTTCGACATCACAGCTAAGTAGTGGAGTGCTACCCAACGCAAGAAATGACTTTTACAACCTCCACAAAATTAACTGTGAATGGATCTTAAGTGAATTGTTACTGCAAAGTGCTGAACGTCTAAGCAGATACTAGAGAAGCTCCATCTGTTCAAGGTTGACAACCTAAAGCATTTCTACACACGGCTCTCTGCTCCCAATATCTGGACAGATGTAGCCCACAGAGAAGTTAGGCAGAGCCCTGTGCCTGGGTCCAGGAAGTTGTTCGGATTGCTAGGGGACTCACAGGACAGAGACTCTGCAGATCACCACCTGGCTCTCGAAACTCCTCATCCGCTTTTCCCCATAGGAGGACAGCAGCTCCTCACTCACCATGTCGTGGCTTCCCAGCTCACCCATAGCCCCTTCACAGCTCCCTGCAGCAGCACAGCAAGCGGAAAAGAAACGGCGGCAGCTCTTCCGCAAAGCCAAGCCTGCAGCTGGGCTCCCGGAAGAGCCCTGCACCGGTTCTGACTGGCAGTTTTTACTGGAGGTCCTGATTGGCTAATAAGGCGTGAGTGACAAGAGCACCTCCCTTAAGGTTACAGTGCGCTTAAAGACACAGCACAAGGGTTTCTGATGCCCGCCTTCTACTGAGGAGGGAGACCTACTTCAGAACTGTAGAGATGTGCATTTTAATAGCGTTTGCCCCTGGTTTGACTTGAAGACTGTGCTGTATTCCTGCTTTCTATAAGCACTTCCCATTTTTTTCCCTCTGAACATCAAGTGACTAGCTCGCAGAGTCCTTTACTCATTGAGGAGTGTTGTGATTCCCTGACCCACAGAAACAATATATTATATTATATTAATATGTTATATATTTTTTCAGTCACCCGAAGAAATAAAAAAATATATGACCTTCAAAAACATAGATGTAGGGCTGAAGAGATGGCTCAGTGGTTAAGAGCATTTGCTGCTCCTCAGAGAGCCTGAGTTT
>NW_026075630.1:0-1411 GCF_014885135.2 Alexandromys fortis
AAAAAAAAAAAAAAAAAAAAAAAAAAAAAAAAGCTTCTCACATCCTCAACAATGTGGAGGGTTGAAGCAGGCATCACTGCCTGCCTGTCATGTACACATGCCTGTGGTGTGTGTACACCACATGCACTTCTTCACAGCCTGTGTTGCTCTCTGACTTTTTTTTTTTTGCACGGCAGAACCAGTATGTGTGCTCATTACCCACCCTCCCAAAGTTTCCGAGGAACTGACCCCACCTGATGTGTCTACCACTGTGTCTACTTCTTCCTGCCTGCTGTGATTTAAAAACGGCTCCGTGACTATGATATGGCCAAAGAGGGTGCAGCAGACTGGTAGCGGCATCTGTGAGAGGACTCCTGGCTTCTGAGGAGACGGAATAAGAAACAGTCCATTTTATGACATTTGACATTTTTATAACTGAAACCATGTAACCTCCCTGTTCCCAGGAGGAAACCAGTCTGGGAATCAAGCTGGTGCTAATAATGCCTGAGTGACGAGGTGTGGCCACCCAGGCGTTGATTAGACTTGCCTGGGATCCAGCCAAGCTCTAGGCTTCTTGTGTGGGAAAGTAAGATCCCTTTTTGCTCAAATGAACTTGCATTATGAATATCTGTTAGCTTCAAGCCTAAATGCCTTTGAAATGGTACAAATATATACCATCAATTGTCCTTCTTTCGATAATTAGCGTCCTTTTCCTCTACTGAGATCTTTAGCAGAGACTCAAAGTGATTGTATGGCGGCGGCAACCGGAAGGGCAAATTATTACTGCCTGACGTTAGCTTGAATCTAATTTTTATGTTTGGTGGGTCCTTTGCGAATTATGCAGTGCCCAAAGGAAGACATTTGACTTTCTGGCATTTGAGGCCACAGAGAAGCCTGACTTTGCATTTTAAGTTGCTGAACTCAGCATCAACAGAATTGTATAGACATAAAGTCACTATAAAGGTGAAATAAAATAAACAGGCTTGAAAATCTCTTATTCATATTTTTATTCTATATTTTTTTCATAGAAGGGAAGGTTGGCATACGGTTTCTTAGGTGCCAAAAACTATTGAGATTGGGGAAGTGTGAACAAGCATAAAAGTAAAGTAAAAGGTAACTCAGATCTATTGTACACAGTGATGATGTCAGTGCTTTTAGGTATTTCCTTAAGATTCTGCCTCATGGGCTGGGGAGAGAGAGCGCTCGAAAACTAGGAGCACTTGCTCCTCTCCCAGGTGTCCTGTGTTTGCTTCCCAGCATCCATGGGGCTTCACGGCTTCCTGGAATTTCAACTCCAGAGGATTCCACACTCTCCTCTGGTCTCAGAGGGCACCTGCGTACACGCGGCTGAGACACAAGCACACATGTGGGCACACACACACAAGAGATTAGAAAGCCAACAAAATACGAATATATAATAAATCTAAATATA
>NW_026075631.1:0-1371 GCF_014885135.2 Alexandromys fortis
AAAAAAAAAAAAAAAAAAAAAAAAAAAAAAAAAAAACCCACAGTGTGTATAAGTTCTCTACCTAAATCTTCAGAAGAAAGGGGAAATATTTCAATGTCAGTGAATTGTCTTTTGACATTAGAAGAAGACGACTTATTATGAAGAGTAAATGTTAATAGTTCTTACAAGCCCTTAGTCCTTTGTGTGAGTATGGCTTTCTCTAGCTAGCCAAGTAAGGCTACACTCAGTTCTTTCACTCAGGATGAGAATTCAGGAAAAGAAACTATTACTACATTTTTGCAACATTTGTGTCAATCAATATGTCTTTATCAGAAACCTTGTGTGTGTAAGATCTGAAGATTTATGTACATGTTAATTTTTACTTTAAAAAGTCTCAAGACATAAATACATTCTCATGTTTTTCTTCTCCCCCACCCCAACCCCATAACTAGCATATAGCATGGAACGCCAATGTTACTTTGGCATTTTAAAACTAGATAAAGTAAACTGGGCATGGTGGCAGATGCCTTTGATTCCAGCACTCAGGAGGCAGATCTCTGTGACTTTGAGGTCCGCCTGGTCTAAAGAGTGAGTTCCAGGCCAGCCAAAGATACACAGAGAAACCTTGTCTCAAAAAAAAAAAAAAAAAAAAAAAAAAAAGTTAGATAAATGCAAAACCTCACTGCACAATGTAGAGAAGAGATTCTTCTATCTTCCCTCTTAGTCCTTACCTGGACACTCTGGTTGGATCTAGGGACACAATTAATACATAGACAATTAACATGAGAAAAATATTACAGTTTTATTAGTTTTATATAGACATGGGTGGGATGGGAAAAGTCCTTCTCTCTAAATGTTGCTTTTATTGGTTAATGAATAAATCTGTTTTGGCCAGGGGCATACATAGCAGGGCAGAAGCGAGCTAGGCAGAAAAACTAGACTGAATGCTGGGAGAAAGAAGGCAAAGTCAAAGAAATGCCATGGAGCTGTGAGGTGGAACCTTGCTGGTAGTCACGAACCTCGTGGTAAAATATAAAATAATAGAAATGAGTTAAACAAAGATATAAGAACTAGCTAGCAATATGCTTAAGTGGTTGGCCAAGCAGTGATTTAAATAATACAGCTTCTGTGTAATTGTCTTGGGTCCAAGCTGCTGGGAATGAAAACGTGGCCTCCAACAACACATGGGGATATTTGCAGAAGAATAAAAACCAAAGAAATGGTCAAAGCATGGAAGTTTTAGATATTAATAACTCAGTGAGCCAGGCGGTGGTGGCGCACGCCTTTAATCCCAGCACTCGGGAGGCAGAGGCAGGCGGATCTCTGTGAGTTCGAGACCAGCCTGGTCTACAGAGCTAGTTTCAGGACAGGCTCCAAAACCACAGAGAAACC
>NW_026075632.1:0-1400 GCF_014885135.2 Alexandromys fortis
ACAAGATAACCCAATTAAAAATGAGATACAGATCTAAACAGAATTCTCAACAGTAAAATCTCAAATGGCTGAGAAACACTTAAGAAGTATTCAACATCATTAGTCATCAAGGAAACACAAATCAACATGATTCTTAGATTCCATCTTAACACCTGTCAGAATGCCTATTATCAAAACCACAAATGACTGTTTTTGCTGGAGAGGATGTGGAGCAAGGGGAACATTCCTCCATTGCTGGTGGAGGTGCAAACTTGTACAGCCACTTTGGAAGTCAGTGTGATGGTTTCTCAGAAAATTGGGAATCAATTTATCTTACGACCCATACATGCCCCTCTTGGGGTTGCACCCAAAAGATCCTCTATCCAGAAGGACTCTTGCTTAACTGTGTTTATAGCAGCTTTATTTGTAATACCCAGAAACTGGAAACAACCTAGATGTCCCTTAACTAAAAATGGATAAAGAAAATGTAGTATATTTACACAATGGAGTAGTATCATCTGTTAAGAAATTTTCAGACAAGTGGAAGGAACTAGAAAAAAAAATCATTCCAAGAGAGGCAATCCAGACCCGGAAAGACAATCATGTATTTACTTATAAGTGGATATTAGCTGTTAAGGTTAATCATGCTAGAATCCACAGACCTAGAGAGGCTAAGTATGAAGGAGGGCTGAAGAGGATAATGCATGGATCTCTCCAGGAAGGGGAAATAGAATCGATTTTGCAGGTGGACTTGAGAGTGGTGGGGATAAGAATAGGGGATAAAGGAAAATGGGGCTTTTACAGATGATGTGGAGACCTAGTGCAGTGGAAACTTCCTGAAATTTATGAGGGTGACCCTAATGGGGACTCCTAGTAATGGGGGATATGGAGCTGGATCTGGCCATCTTCAGTAACCTGGCTAGGTTCCCAGTGGTGGGACTGGGACTCAAACTGAGCCACAAAACCTTACACCCACACCTGTCCTTCCTGCAGGATGTACTGGGGGCAATGGTTGCTCAGAGTGTGAGAAAGGCCAACCAATGACTGGTCTAATGTGAGGCCCAACCCAGGAGACAGAGCCCAATTCACACTCTGCTTGGATGTCCAAGGACTGTAAGCTGGATGACTTAGAAACTTAGAGTAGAACTGATGTGGGAGTGTCATATCAATCTGTTGATTTCATTGGTTAAGTAATAAACCAACTGCATGGCCTCATGGCTTAGAACATAGATGGGAGGAGGAAACAGAATAGAATTCTGGGCGGAAGAGGAAGTGAGGTCAGACTCTGCACTGCTTCCAGAGGGACCGGACAGCCGCCATGCTCTGCTCTCCCAGGCAGCTGCAACCCACGATGGACTTAGGCTAGAATCTTCCCGGTAAGCGCACCTTGGGGTGCTTACACACATCATTAGAAATGGGCT
>NW_026075633.1:0-1336 GCF_014885135.2 Alexandromys fortis
AAAGAAATAAATAAATTTAAAAAAAATAAAAATTAAAAAAAAACGTGAGGCATAATGATTTTTTGACTCCCATAACAACTATTTTACCTCTATGAAGTATTTCAAACCCAGGAAAATTACAAAACCTGTGTATAAGATTGAGAAAAATAGACGTTTCTTTTCGTGAAAGGGCAGGCCTCTCACAGATATCAACAAAACATGTCATATCAAGTTGCAGTAGCTCAAAGATTAGGAGTGGATTGGGGGCATGGTAGAAAAGAGGTTGTGGGAGTGACTGGGGGAGAGGAGGGAGAGGAAACTACATTTGGGATGTAAAATAAACAAATAAATTTAAAATTATAAATGAAAAATATCCTATTATAAGTATATTTGAATTGAATTGGTTAAATACTTGATCATTACCTTTTGCTGTCTAATACATCACCCAGCCGTGCTGATTTAATATGGCATAATAAATGATAATATTAGCTCTCAGAAGTCTGAAGCAAGACATTAAAAACCTAAGATCAGTCTAAAGTACATAGTGAAACCATGTGTCAAAGAGACAAAAACAAGAAAACTCTACCTTGCTTTTCATTATTAATCTTATCATATCCTTACTTTGCATGTTTTACAATCAATAGACTTGTTTATAAATTAGCTTCAGAATGCAGTCTATGCTGTCTTAGTTAATAGTGCTTCTGATTCGTCAGCTTTGCCTGTAAAATAATTTCAAGAATAAGAATGACTCTGGTAAGTAGATAGGTACATGGTAGATAGACATAGATAAATGATTGGCAGATATATACTTGATTAATAGTAGGTGATTGATAAAAACAATAATAACAGATGATGCGCAAATAAATGATATTGGTACAAAGACAGAAATGATAGATGGATAGGTAGATAGACAGATGATATGATAAACAGTAGAGTATTTGAAATTAAATTAAGCAACCATCCTCAACATTAGAAGAGTTTCTTCTGTTCAGCATCTTTAGAGACATACTCCTTCTACTTCTGGTTGAAGACCCGTGTATGAATTCTTTGCATACAGATATTAGAGCACCTCCTTCTAGTGTTTACCATTATATTTTTCAATTTACCAGTGACTTCAATGTATGAAACTCCATGAAATCCTCTGCATGAGTTCGATTTCTTCTCTTCTGACACACTGGAGCTTTCTCAGTCCCATTAAGACAATTGTGGATGGCAGGTTAAACTGTCAATGAAACAAGCCACTTCTTACCTTCTAATCGCTCATTCTGTAGGTCCCATGGCTTTACTCATTTCACAAAATTCCTTTTTCTCAGGGCAGGGAACCCTGATTGCTCTTTGGGCTGACGAGGGAGGGGGA
>NW_026075634.1:0-1343 GCF_014885135.2 Alexandromys fortis
GGGGGCAGGGATGAGACGCACCAGCACAGAACCACAGCGACCTGTCACTTTGCAAGGAACAGTGTGGGGCTTGCCAATCTTGTTCCCCCAGTAGCCTCTCCGCACAGGGACAATGGAAAGCTTGGCCAAGATGATGGCCCCACGGATGGCAGTGGCTACCTCCTTGGAGCACTTAACACCGAGACCTACGTGACCATTGTAGTCCCCAATAGCGACGAAGCCTTGAACCTGGTCCGCTGGCCTGCCCTAGTCTGCTTCTGCACGGGCATGATCTTCAGAACCTCATTCTTTAGGGAAGCTCCCAGGAAAAAGTCAATAATCTCAGATTCCTTAATGGGCAGGGAGAACAGGTAGATCTCCTCTAGGGACTTGATGTTCATGTCCTTAACCAGGCGGCCCAGCTTGGTGACGGGAATCCACTCCTTGTCTTCAGCTTTACCTCCGCGAGCCCTGCGGCTTCACCCTCGGCCTCGACCATGGCCGCGGCCCCTCAGACCGCTGCTGAATCCTCTGCGGAAGCTGCCATGGCCTCCTAATCCTAGGCCCCCGGGTCCTCCAGACCCTCCCGCTGCACCGGCGTCATCCGCCATTTGGTGTTTTCTAGAAGAAGAAGAAGCTGTAATTCTAAATCTTATACTTGATTCCTGTTCTTATTGTATATAATGTTGTATTAGGCTTAGAGCTTTCTTATTTAAGCTAAAGGGGGAGGTGCTGTGGGAACTCCTTCAGTCAGCAGCCTTTATGTTACCAGCCCACTTGTGTGTGGCCTCTTATACTATAAATGCCAATGTAAAGTGCTCCCTCTCTCTTTCCAGCTGCTGGAATGGTTGCTGTTCCCCTTTTGAGCAGAGGACTGTGAGCTGTGAGTCTACCCCTAAATAAATAATCCTTTACTGTACTCAATTCTGAGCTAGTGTGGGATTTCTTTTTAGCATCCCTCTTCAGTTTTGAGCCAGCATGTGTGTGCTGGGAGTACAACTCAGGCTGTCTAGAAGAGCAGCATTGCTTTTACCCACCTCTCCCACCCTGCATGGGCATACACATTAGTGATTAACTCACAGTTGCAGATAATGCATAGGTGTCACATTAGGAAAGGAAACAAAAGCACTTCCCCTGGAGTCAGTTATCCGTGATGGAATCTGGATTTGAATTCTCTTCTTCCTGCTCCCCATGTCGTCTCTCCCGTGTTCTTGTTGCATAAGTCTGGATCTCTGCTGCCTGGAGCTTTCTTATGAATCTGTCCTATCTGCGTCTTCTGTCTATGTGTGGTTGTTGATTGTGTGTTGTAGGGATAAGCCCTCCCCTTGGGGGGCGGGCTGCCCTCGGGCGTATGTTTACTGATA
>NW_026075635.1:0-1397 GCF_014885135.2 Alexandromys fortis
AAAAAAAAAAAAAAAAATTATAAATAACAGGAAAACAGTATCCATTCTCAGACATACAGAGCCAATGTCAAAATTAGAAAAAAAAGCAAGAGGTTGGTAAGATGACTGAATAAATAAAACAGTTATTCTGTATGTATGAGGGTCTGAGTTCAAAGTTCAAATCCCCTAAACCCATGTACTTTTGTTTGTTTGTTTTCTATTTGGAGATTTTTGCTTTTTTGTTTCTTTGCTTTCCAAGACAGAGTCTCACAAAGCATGCCTGGCTGTCCTGGAACTCACTCTGTAGATCAGGCTGGCCTCAAACTCACAGAGATCTGCCTGCCTCTGCCTCCTGAGTGCTGGGATTAAAGGTGTGCACCACCATGTCCAGCTCCCCAAAATCCATGTAGATACTTTAACATATTTCTCATATATCTGTAACCCCAGTGCTCCTCAGGAGAGATGGGAGACAGAGCCAGGGGAATCCAAGAAGCTTGTGGCTGGCTAGCCCAGTGTACATCAGCTGACAACAAACAGATTAGTGTAAAAAATAAGGTGAAAGCAAGAACTGACACTCATGGCACACATACACCTGTCTGTGTGTGAGAGCACACATGTACAGAAACATGCACACAATGAAACACAACACAAACAATAACCACCATAAGTCCTGTTGGAAAGGAGAATGTAATGGAACAAGTAATTCCTAAAATATAATACATACGTGGAATTATTAAAGTAACATATCACATAGGGACAGAGGAAAAGAACAGTAAATAAAACTGAAAAACATCATTCCCAAAAGAAAGTATCAACGCAAAAGAAGGTATCAATGTCCTTACAGTAATCACTTAATGAACGAGGTAATATATGCTTGTGTTCCTTTTAAATTTAAGGTGGTTACTAATAGAAGTTAAAATAAAATGCCTTCCTCTTCCTATTAACTTTAAAATAGTAATCCAGAAAAAAATATGGAAATCCATCAGAAGCATGACGAGAGTGAAAAAGCATACACATTACACTTGGACCTAAAAAAGAGATGAAAACAAGGGGGACATATTGAACCAAACCAGCACCAAACATCTGTCTGCGTGATGGCACACCAGTGTCTATGAAGTAAGCATAGTCCCTAAGTTGTAGATTTAAAAATATGTAAATTAAAGGTTCCATGAATGTATATACTCACATATAAATATGTACATACGTATCTATTAAAAATACAAAGTAGGACAAACAAGATGGTTCAGTATGTGAGGTGCTTACGACCAGGCTTGATGACCTAAATTCCACCTGCTGGTGTCAAATGACAGAAGGAGAGAATCTGCTCCCAAAGTCAAGCTCTAACGTTCAAATGTATAGTGGCGCATACATACACACACACACACACACACACACACACACACACACACACACACAGG
>NW_026075636.1:0-1347 GCF_014885135.2 Alexandromys fortis
GCTTTGGAGCCTGTCCTGGAACTAGCTCTGTAGACCAGGCTGGTCTCGAACTCACAGAGATCCGCCTGCCTCTGCCTCCTGAGTGCTGGGATTGAGTGCTGGGATTAAAGGCGTGCGCCACCATCACCTGGCTTTAAAGTTTTTTTGAGACAGTGTCTTGTTGTGTAGCCCAGGGTGGCCATAAACTTGTGACAATCCTTCTGCTTCAGCCACTTGAGTATTGAAATTATAGTTAAGAAACATCACATCTGGCTGGATGATGGTTGTGTGTGTGTGTGTGTGCGCGCGCGCGCGCGCGCGCGCTCGATATCTAAGAAATATTTGATCCCTGTACTTGGGAGGCAGAGGTAGGTGTATCTCTATAAGTTCAAGGCCAGCCTGGTCTACAGAGCAAGTTCCGGGACACCAAGGCTGTTACACAGAGAAACCCTGTCTTGAAAACCAAACCAAAAAAAAAAAAAGGAAAGAAAGAAAGAAAGAAGGAAGGAAGGAAAGAAGAAAGGAAAAGAATATTTGACCAAAATGAATTTTCCTAGTTTTCTAGGCTAATTGTTATATTATTTACTTTAGATCTGTGTCCTTTTTTTTTCTCACTGCTGTACATGATGAGATTGGTATGGGGATATTTCTTAGTATATTTATTTATTATGTTAGTGTACAGATAACTTATCCTGATACTATTTATTTAAAAAAAAAAAAACTTTCGGGGCTGGGGAGCCGGGTCAGCAGGCAAAAGTCTTTATTGTGTGAGTCTGCTGGCCTGTGTGTGATCCTTGGAATCCATGTAAAAGCCAGATGAGATAGTACTCATCTATACCCACACCATTCCTACAGTGAGACGGGACGAAGGGACAGGAGAGTAGCTAGAAGCTCCAGGGACAACTAACCTGTGTGCAGCACAAGAGATGCAACAAGAGAGAGCCCCTGCCTCAAAAGCAAGGTGGAGGAAAGAAGGGAGTTGTCTTCTGACCTCCACCTTGTCCTAACATACAAGTACCCCCATCACACACACACACACACACACACACACACACACACACACACACACATTTAAAAGGACTCTCTCCTCATTCATTAAACCACCATTTCCCTCAGAGGAGGAAAGGTTGAAGTGCGAGCATCAAGATTTACTTTATTCTGGCTTCCATTTCCCCTTTTCACAACTTTGTGCTTTAATACACAAGTTTTTTTTTTTTTTTTTTTTTTTTTTTTTTTTTTTTTTTTTTTTTTTTTTTTGTGGACTTGGTGACCCAAGCCTGCAGTACCAGCACCAGGGAGGCTGGGACTGAAGGGTCAAAAGTTCAAGGCCAGGGGGCTGGAGAGATGGCTCAGTGGTTAAGAGCATTG
>NW_026075637.1:0-1401 GCF_014885135.2 Alexandromys fortis
GCTACACAGAATATTAGAAATGGGTTAGATTAATATGTAAGAGCTAGCCAATAAGAAACTGAAACTAGCCGGGCCAGGCAGTGTTTGAAAGAATACAGTTTCTGTGTAATTATTTCTGGGCATAAACTAGCCATGCGGGCGGCCGGGTGCCCGGGACGCAGTTCCGCCGCTCCTCCTTCAACACTTATCTCCCAGTATATCAGAGGCAGCATTCATTAGCTAAGTTCTACTTATGTAACTTAATATGTCCTAGGAGAGTTTGTTTGTAAAACTTTTACAGCATCAGTTTTACTTCGAGTTTCTATTCTGTTATTCCTTTTGGTTGGAGCTATTAAGATACAGCTCCAGTTTAAAATTCTGTGTTCAACAAATGGTTGAAAAACAAAGTCAACATCCTTCATCATCAGGGAAATGCAAATCAAAACTTCTTTGAGATTTCCTCTTATACCAGGCACAACAACCAAGATCAATTAAACAGATGACAGCTCCTGCTGACAAGGATGTGGGAGAAGGGGAACACTTATCTCCTATATAGCTGGTAGGGGTGTAAACTTATACAGCCACTATGGAAATCAATTAGAGGATCTTCAGGAATCTCAGTCTGGGCATAAACCTAAAGTATTGTATACCCTGCTGCAGAGATGCCTGTTCATCCATGATCACTGTTGCTCTATTCGTAATACCCAGGAATTGGAAACATCTTAACTGTTCATCAATAGACAGATGGGTAATGAGAATGTGGTACATTTACACAATAGACTATTACTCAGCGATTTAAAAAAAATGAAATATTGAAATTTGCATGGAAATTAAATGGATGGAGCTAGAAAAAAAAACCATCCCGAATAGGTTATCTGACTTCAAAGACAAATACTGTATGTATTCAGTTATAGGTGAATGTTAGCTTTTAAGAGCTTGATAGGCATGATAGAATCCAAGTAGCCACACAGGTTAGGTACATAGTAAGGGACTATTCCCTTCCAAGGAATGGGAAGTAAAATATATAGTTATGGAGAGACGGAAGGGAGACTGGAATAGGAGGACTAATCAGACAAAGGAGGAGGAGAAGGGGCAAGGGAGGGAATATGGGGAGGGACAACGAGCACCAAGGGCCATTTGAGGGATCATGTGAAAACCTAGTACTGTAGAAGCTTCTTAAGTTATGTACGTTTCTTAAGAACTCGAAGTGGAGTCACCAAATGGGGGACACAATGCCCTAAGTGGTCATCATTTGCCACCAAGAGAAACTTCCAAGCCGGGCGATGGTGGCGCACACCTTTAATCCCAGCACTCGGGAGGCAGAGGCAGGCGGATCTCTGTGAGTTCGAGACCAGCCTGGTCTACAGAGCTAGTTCCAGGACAGGCTCCAAAGCCACAGAGAAACCCTGTCTCGAAAAAACC
>NW_026075638.1:0-1398 GCF_014885135.2 Alexandromys fortis
AGTCACAGATTGGTCACCATTGTGACACATAGGTAGTAGAGGAGGAGACAGAGGTTACTTACCAAGTGCTTGGACTTCTCTCCTCCATACGTTTACCTAAGATTTTAGCAAAGCAGATGCTTTCCTAAAGCTGCAGAGGCTGGTGCCCTGGAACCTAGTACAGAGAGACAGCTGACCCAACGCCACGATGACTTCAGCATTTTGTCTCCTTCCACATCCAACTATCCAACACGACAGCATTTATGGCCTCTCGCAAATAACTAACAGCCTTTTTCTCAGTAATGCTATGGCCGCTAACGACAAACTCACTGTGTCCAACAACCGCATCACCACGATTATCAATACCTCGTCAGAAGTAGTGAACACGTTCTTTGATGACATTGAGTATGTGCAAGTGCCGGTGAGTGATGCTCCCGATTCCTACCTTTATGACTTTTTGGACCCCATAGCTGATCGTATCCACCGTGTAGATATAAGGAATGGCCGCTCACTGCTGCACTGCTCTGCAGGAGTGAGTTGCTCAGCAGTGTTCTGCCTTGCCTATCTCATGAAATACCACACCATGACCCTGCTGGATGCGCACACATGGACCAAGACCTGCCGCCCCACCATCCGTCCCAACAATGGCTTTTGGGAGCAACTTATTCATTACGAGTTCAAGCTATTTAGCAGGAATACTGTCTACATGATCAACTCTCCTGTGGGTCTGATCCCTAATATCTATGAAAAGGAGATCCACTTAATGGAGCCAATGTGAGCCACCCACTTCTCCCCTGACATCTGCATTGGCTCCTACATCAAGACAAAGGAATGACCTTGGACTTTGGGTTGGTTACAAAAAAAAAAAGAGAGAGAGAGAGAGAGAGAGGGAGAACGCGAGCCAGAAAGAGACCTTGTGGATGTGGGCAAAGGGGAGAGAAGGGATTGGAAATTTTAATTGTCATATACTCAATAAAATTAAATCGTAAGATGATGAAATGTTTCTAATATTTCTAAGTCTTATCTTCAAAGAACAAAATTCAGTAAATGTAAGATGGTGAAATGTTCCTTACCTCTTAAGGGACAGGTCAGGTGAGTGGGACCTGGCAGAAAGCAGGAACATGACAGAGGTCATGGGGTAGGGAATGATGTGGATATAGGTGTGAGATACAGAGATAGGGGTTGGAGGAAGGTGTGTCTGGGAGGCTGGAGATGTTAGACAGGATTCAGGAAGTGAAAATGAGGAGTGACATGTGTGAGGTAAGAATATGGGAGAGAGAGAGAAGAGGGTTGGGATTTTGAGGTAGGGGTATGCTGAGGTGGGGGAAAATAGGGGTGGGAGGGTTATGGTTGTGAAATATAGTTAGAGCAGGTGGGAAAGAGTGGAATGGGAGGATGTGGGGAAGTAAAGAAAGTGAG
>NW_026075639.1:0-1365 GCF_014885135.2 Alexandromys fortis
TTCTTCACGCAGACGCTGGCCTCTCAGCAAGAACTTCTCTTTTGCCAAGTGAGATTACCAAAGCCGCACATTTATGCGTAACTTCAACTTATTTTATCTTTAATGATCGACTATACAAACAATCAGCGGGATTGGCCATGGGCTCACCGATATCACCCATATTAGCGGACATATTCATGGAGAATTTCGAACAGCGTCTACTAGGAAGCATACAGTTCCCTCAACCAACGTGGCTACGCTATGTTGATGACACATTCGTGATCATAGACAGGGATTTTGCGGATCAATTCCTTGACGCTATGAACCACTTGAGTTCGTCAATAAATTTCACTGAAGAGCGAGAAAAAGACGGATGCTTACCTTTTCTGGATTGCTCACTGAATCGAAACGGCAATAACACATTACAAATATCTATTCATCGCAAGAAAATGTGTTCACTTCAATATCTAAATTTCAATTCAGAACATCCATTCCACCAGAAAGTAGGAGTGGCAAAGTGTTTGCACAATCGTGTTGAACATATAGTCACGGATGCGAAAGAAAAAATGAGTCAGCATGATAAAGTTAAGAGTATCCTGATTGAAAATGGATATCCATATCGGTTCGCTAGTTTCAGTAACAATAACGAAACACGCAATATTCGTGATGACGAACTTACCGAATTTGAACGAATTTGTATACCTTACAGAAGGGGTACGAGCGAGAGGATAAGACGAGTGCTGATGAAATCGAAGATCAAGGTTTTATTTAAACCAGATAATACAATTGAAAATCAACTAGTACACCTGAAAGCCAAGATTTCAAATGAAATGGTGGACAACTGTGTCTATGAAATCAAATGTCTTGATTGTGAATCAACCTATATCGGTCAAACAGCACGCCAGCTAAAAACAAGAGCAACAGAGCATAAACGAAAATGCAGACGAGCACCACGTAATTTCGAGGAACAAATTCAACTAAAAAGAGATTCAGCTATTGCTGAGCATGCCATTATGACGGGACATACTGTGGACTTTGAAAATCCCATAGTTCTTCAGAAAAATTTTAAAACCTATAAGCAGCGGTTATATGCTGAGGCCACACATATTGGTATGAAGAAATCGGCAATAAATAAAACACAAGGTTTTGATCTCTCGCCAATTTGGAATTACATTCTATCTGATGCGAATTAATTGAAGGTATATTAATTATCCTGCTATTTATTCAAAAATTAATTTCATCTTCTGCTCCGAATAATTCTTACTGCTCTGGAACTCTACATATACAATTCATCACGCGGCAGCTGAGACCATAATTTCTCTTTATTCTAGACATTGACCTATATTGCGCATATGCATCACGCATCGCGCGCCATGTGATTTTCAC
>NW_026075640.1:0-1397 GCF_014885135.2 Alexandromys fortis
ATATATAAGTGACCCAAAGAATTCTACAAGGAACTCTTACAGCAGATAAAACCTTTAGCAATGTGTCAGGGTATAATATTAACTCCAGTTGCTGTCCTATATACAAATGATAAATGGGCTGAGAAAGAAATCAGAGAAACGTTATCCCTTATAATAGCCACAAGTAACATAAAATATCTTGAGGTAGCTCTAACCAAACAAGTGAACAACTTTATTACAAGAACTTTAAGTCTTTGCAGAAAGAAATTAAAGAAGATATAAGAAAATGGAAAGATCACCAAGGCTTTTGGATAAGTAGTTTTAACATAGTAAATTGGCAAACTTACCAAAAGCAATATACAGATTCAATATAATCGTCTTCTAAATCTTAATACCATTATTCAAAGACCTCAAAAGAACAACACTCAACTTCATAAGAAAGCACAAACTAAACAGAAGAGTCCAAACACTCTTGTACAATAAAGGAACTTCTAGACGCAACACCATCCTTGACTTCAAGCCTTATTACAGAGCTACAGTAATGAAAACAGCTTGGTATTAGCATAAATACAGATATGTGGAACAATAGAATTGAATTGAAGACCTTGACGCTAATCCTAACAGCTACAAATACCTGATTTTTGACAAAGAACACAAATTGTACAATGAAAAAAAGAAAGGATCTTCAACAAGTGGTACTGACATAACTGAATCAGCATGTAGAAGAATGCAAAGAGATGCATATATATTCATGCGCAAAACTCAAATGCAAGTAGATCAAAGACCTAAACACAAATACAGTTACACTGACCCTGATAGAAGAGAATGTAGGTAGTAGCCTAGAATGCATTGTCACAGGAGACCACTTCCTAAATAGAACAACAGTGGACAGATTGCAACGATTAATAAATGGCAACTCCTGAAACTCAGAGGCTTCTTTAAGGCAAAGAATATTGTTAATAAAACAAAACAACAACCTACTGAATCAACAAAGATCTTCACCAATCCAACATCTGATGGATCACCAATATATATATAAAGAACTCAAGAAAACTAGACACCAAAATACCCAAAGGATGTACAATCATACCATATATACATCTGCTCAATTTTCTTTATAAAAGCATAATTCATAGTAGCCAGAACTTAGAAACAACTAGCTGTCCAATGAACAAAAAAAATGTATAAAGAAATTGTGGTAAATTTCACAGTTGACTATTATTCAATGGTAAAAAAAAATGACATCTTGAAAGTTGCAGGCAAGTAAGTGGGTGGAACTAGAAAAACCCTTCTGCATGAGGTAACTGTCAAGAAAGACAAACACAGTGCAAATTTACTCATAATTGGATATTAGATGTAAAACAAATGATAACCAAGTCACAATACACAATCCCAAAGAAGCTAGGTAAAAAAGGGGA
>NW_026075641.1:0-1338 GCF_014885135.2 Alexandromys fortis
CATTTTTGTTGTTTGTCTTATAGTTTCTATTGCTGTGCAAAAAAAAAAAAAAAAAACATGACCACAGCAATCAATTCTTATAAGGAAAACACGTAAATGGAGCTGACTTACAGTTCCAGAAGTTTAGTCCATTATTCATGGTGAAACATTGCAGCATGCAGGCAAACATAGTCCTGGAGAAGGAACTGAATTGCAGCTTGATCCACAGGCGGAAGAAGCTACTGAGATCCACACTGGGCATAGCTTGAGCATATAAGATGTGTAAACCCACCTCCACAGTGACACACCTCCTCCAACAAGACCATAGCAACTCCAACAAAACCACACCTCCTGGTTTTGTTGAATAGTACCACTTTCTACAAACCATGCATTCAAACATATGAGTCTAAGTGGGTCATACTTATTCAAACCATCACACTGTCCAATCTTTAACTGACGGCCATCTAAAACATTTCAGTTTCCCAGAGAATATGAAAAAAAAAAAAACCTACTTAATAGAGACTAAAGCTTCCAGGTCAGGACCATCTGGTACTGACACTATAGATGAAGAATTCACACACTGTAGTAACAGTGGAAAATCAAGCTGGAACTCATCTATCACTTTCGTCCTCTATTTGCAAATTTTCATAATGTTAGAAGATGGTATTTGTATTATTAGAGAATTGGAAAAATTCTTATCCAACTGTGTATCTTGCAAGCTACAATGACAGACCTGGTAAGAAATGCCTACTAATGCAGTAGTGGAATGAACATCATGAGAGTTATCAAGCACTTTGAATTGAATTGAAGGCCTGTCACACAAATAGAAACCTGTACCTAGTACCATTATCAAAGCAAAAAGAAAAACACTGGAGCAAGATAGGTCATAAGTCCTACAGAATCTAATACTATTTCTCTGCTAAGTGGATGTAGTTTTAAAACAACTCCTAATGAGTTATTCCAGATTAGTTTACCTTTCAACTCATCAGAGAAGTTTTGTTTTGCAATAGATGGGAATTAATGCAGATAGTCACAACTTACCAAGGTGCAGAGAATGAGAGATTTTGGAATTATCAGCCCTAAAAGAACATCCATATTATACCCTCTTCTCTCAAAGCTCAGGAATCACTTAAGAAGACATAAGGATTGGAAAAAGCCAGAGGTGATTGTTAAATAAAAGGAAACTGCATTTTCTGAACACAGCTGGGAAGTTGCACATACAAATTCACAGCAGTTGTGATAGCATGTAAAAGATCTGTGAAATCTTAAGCCAGAAAAAGATGCAGTATAGATAGTAGAGTTTCACCACTACCAAGAGAGAGAGAGAGAGAGAGAGAGAGAGAGAGAGAGAGAGAGAGA
>NW_026075642.1:0-1365 GCF_014885135.2 Alexandromys fortis
ATTAACTAAATTTCCTCCCAAGGAAAGAGGAAAGTGATCTTTGCCGGGAGACTGAGGAGAGAGTTTTCTGGAGATGAGGTTTAGGGGGAGGTTATAGTGACAACATTGAATTTACATGTTTGTGCGTGTCATTGGAACCCTCTGGAATCTGCTTTACATCCACAATCGTTAAATCTTTGAAACCAGGAGAAAGGGTTGACCTGCCAGGCCACGGAGTGTTTCTACTCTATCCAGCAAGTCCTTTGAGGATAGCTGAGCTGTGTAGTAACAGCACTGTCTGCTGCCTGTGCTTTTCTTGGCAAAACTAGGAAGCCTCCTCTTTGATCTCTTGGAAACACGATAGGATTGCAAGTTTCTCTCTTTACTTCCTGTTAGCTGACAAACGCGAAGGCGGCTGTGCTGTGTATTCCATTGTTTGAGCTGCTTCTCCATTTACAACGTGGAGAGAGCAAGCTCGGAAGGTAGCCGTCCAAGACATACCTTAGGTCCCTTGTCACTCAGGTCCTGAATATGACACACCTGTGGAGCTTAAGTTTGTGATGCTGTTTACGACAGGCACAGTGTCCCCGTGTAATGATGTGACCAGTTCCATAGCTCAGGGAGGGTCTTGAACTTTGGAGAAAATTGTATGACTATGCATTTTATAACTAGTATATATCTAATACCTAGAACAATCATTACAGACATATTCTATGGTCCAGGAAATACGGGCGCACACTCTTCTTCCAGATGGGATGCAACTTAGGATTTTTTTTCTGTCTGGATATTGTGTTAGCTTTCAGTCCCTATGAAAAAAAATGTGTGGCACAATAAATTGAAAAGGAGTAAAAGTCTACTCTGGCTAAGGGTTTCACAGTGGCTTTTCCCTATTTCTTTTAGACTCTGGCATTCCAGTCCCTTCTGGTGGGAATCTGTGACAGGGGAAGCCACTCACGTCATGCATCCAGCAAGTAACGACAGACATAAGAAGTGGAGAAGCTTCCAACATCCACCTTTAGGGCACACCTCAATGACCTCATTTCCTAGAGGTTCAACCATTTCCCAATACCTTTTCAGCCCAGTGACCAAAGATTTTACACTGAGACTGTGGGGACACATTTCAGATCCACACTAGATCAATATCAAAGGCTTCATCCACCTTGGTGGCGACATCTTACGGGATGACCAGAGTATATGTGTGTAGCTGCTGCTTGTGGCATGGATTATTCTGTAGGCATTCAATAAAACTAGAGTTTGAGAATTCACCCCAGAATCACCAAACTATAAACATACCACATTAAAGAATATTTTGATGGAAAGAGATTTTTGAAATGTACCTCTCTCTCTCTCTCTCTCTCTCTCTCTCTCTCTCTCTCTCTCTCTCTC
>NW_026075643.1:0-1369 GCF_014885135.2 Alexandromys fortis
ACAGTAAATGTGCTTAAAAAATAAATTATATACATATATAAATGTTACAATCAACTCAATATTATTTATAATTGATATATGCAAATGAAAACTTTTTTGATTTAAAGATATTAAAATGAACCTAGTAGCTTTGCTGATGTTCCACCAACTCTGACCACTCAGTTACTCTGCCACAAACTAGCCTTCTCCAGCCGCCAGCACATCCACTGTGTCCTTGCTCTGTGGAAGGAATTCCCAGCTGATTCCAGTGTCAGGCTACAGGGCCTGGTGTGTCACACAGCACAGCTCAGAAGACTGCTTCTTGCTGTTAGGGAGCTCACACTGCCAATTCAGGGCTGCTGAGTAAAGAATAAAACTTTCAAAAGGCTGAGTCTTTAAACCCAAGCTTTCCATCTTTTGCTGGTTACTTACTCTATCTGGGGCCCAAAAGAAAAGCATGAGATTGGAAATAGCTAACAGAATGATGCCTCTCTTAAATGGAGATGATGCACACTGGCCCACTTTAAAAAAAAAAAAAAAAAAAGCATTGCTCTGTGCTGCCCCTAGTGGCCGAGGTGAGAAAACCAGTGAGCACTCACATGCTCCCCTCCAGGCTGTCCTCTATTCATTGTCAGCCCCTCAGAGACACAGCAGTTAACACCCACAGTACCCCAGTGTGAAGGACTGCACCTGTGCATCTTGGTCTCAACCAATGCCAAGTTAAATGGTAACTTGGAAAAAGGTCGATTCTGGTTGCATCTTCTGAACAATTTCAGTCAATTAAATTATTGCCAAGGCAGCACCTCCACAGGAGCAGGTATAAGGGAGCAACTGCCAAGGGAGCAGAACCCAAGCCAGAGACTTCTGCAGGACCAGGCCTGAGTCAGGGACCTCCACGGGAGCAGGCCAAAGCCAGGGAAATCTGCGGGAACAGGTCTGAGTCAATGACCTCAGCTGTAGCAGGTCCAAGGCAGCACCTCCACAGGAGCAGGTATGAGGGAACCACGGCCAAGGGAGCAGAACCCAAGCCAGAGACCTCTGCAAGACTGGGCATGAGTCAGGGACCTCTGAAGTAGTAGGACTGAGCCAGAGATTTCTGCAGGACTGGAACCATGCCAGGGACCTCCACAGGAGCAAGCCCACGGCAGTGACATCTGTGGGAACAAGTCTGAGCCAGTGACCTCAGTTGTAGCAGGCCCAAGGAAACTACCTCCACAAGAACAGGTACAAGGGAGCCACCACGGAGGGAGCAGGCATGAGCCAATGACCTCTGCTAGAGCAGGTCTGAGCCAGCAAGCAACTCTGCCGGAGCCGGCCCAAGACAGCAACCTCAGTGGGAGCAGCCCCAAGCAAGCAACCTCCTTGGGAGCCAATGCAAAAAAAAAAAAAA
>NW_026075644.1:0-1412 GCF_014885135.2 Alexandromys fortis
TCTCTCTCTCTCTCTCTCTCTCTCTCTCTCTCTCTCTCTCTCTCTCTCTCTCTCCTCTCTCGTATATTGGGGATAGAACCCACACCCTTGTACATGGTGGGCAAGTGCTTTACCACGGACCCACATCCTCAGCCCCATTCTTTGTCTGCGTCTTGCACATGCGCAGAGTGACAGTCGTATCTATTGGCGCTGCTGTTGTGGAGACAGACATGTGTGTGTGTTTCTTTTGTTCTCTATCAAACTGTGACTTTGGGGGCGTTGAGTTAGGGAGGACAACACTGAGCCACTTTGGGGGTTGAGGGATCAGCTCTTGTCAGGGATCTGAACACTTCTGTTTTCCAAACCCTCACCTTGTTACCGATTTCTGGGGTACTCACCTTCATGGGGACGTGTCCCACTCCTATGGGTGTGTGTCATTTTTCCCCAGTAGAGATGAGCAAGTTTTTATTCTGAAGAATACTCCTTCTTCCCCCTCAAAGCTGCATGTTTTCACCCTCCTTTCACTCTTCTCTACTTGGGAAGATACTAGGAGAATGTCCTGTATCTATCATGTAGAAGAAGCTAAAATGGAGAATATTACCTTAGAACTCCCATCAGCATAATGCCTTAGTTGACCATGTGCTGTGTAAGAAGCTAGACTTCACTGTCCAGATGGTATTGGTAGGAACAGAAACTACAAAAAGAAGAGAGATGGGAATCTTAGCAAGTGAAGAGTTGAGAGAGCGTACTCAGCTTTACAGCCAGATGTGAACAGCAGATGTGAAGCCCAAGCCAGTTGAGTTCGGTGGGGAGCCCATCCACTATATGATATGCTGGGCTATGGCATTAAACTACTGGAAAATGTCAGGGCGGGTACATATTTAAGCCAGTAGGAAACAATCGTTCTTCCCAAATGATTGTTTCATTTTATTCTCTCAAAGGAAAGAACGAACTATGGTTCTGCATCGCCATCCATAAGTGTCCTCTATATTCTTCTATAAGCTATTCCAATCATGACATCTCGTCATGGTTTTAAGCAGTGCTTCCCTGGTGACTGACTAATGAGGCAGGACCTCTTACTGCGGCGTTGTCCATTTTTAGTTCTTCTGAAGCGTGTAAGTCTCTTGACTTTTAATAGATATTAGGTTCCAGTGACATTTTTCTGAAAACCTTTATACAGGCAGGTCATGTGCCATTTGGAGCAACAGTGACTCATATATGTGACACTGGTTGCACCAGGTCATATAACCTACTGACACTGTAGTCCTCTTAGCTTTGGGGAGCCCTCCACGGTGTTTGCAAAAGTTGCCTGGTGATAACCTCCTCAATACGTGTGAGTTTGTCTCTGTGCTCCGCTCTGTTCCAATCACCGTTCCCATGCCGTGTTGTCTTTTGGTTACCTTAGCCGTGTAGTAGTTCCTGGGATCAGAACA
>NW_026075645.1:0-1408 GCF_014885135.2 Alexandromys fortis
ACCCCTCGCGGTCCTGAGTTCCTTGCTTGTGCTCTCTCTCCTTCTGCTCCTGATTTGGACCTTGAGATTTCAGTCCGGTGCTCCATTGTGGGTCTCTGTCTCTGTCTCCTTTCATCGCCTGATGAAGGTTAATATTCAGGAGGAAGCCTATATGATTTTCTTTGGGTTCTCCTTCTTATTTAGCTTCTCTAAGGAGGACCAAATTTAAATGCATTGTGGTTTTCATGGCTATTCCCATGTGCATTTCTAAAATAGCATGATATAAGTTATCAAGTGTTTTATTCTTTTTTAATAAACAGCATTTCTTAAAGATGCTTGTGCCTATAGCTTCAGGGTTATGTAGAAATTTTAATGAAACACAAGGATAGATTTTATGTTTATGTCACCAGTTTTCTAGAAATCACTTTAGCATTTTCAATTATTTTTAAATATACAAAAGATCAGCAATATATTAGAGCATTTGTAAATCTCTGTCAGAGTGTAACAAGCAGAAAAAAAAATATCGAAAAGCCAAATAGTGCTCAGGATAATTGGAGCAGCATCTCCCTATACAGAACAGCATGAAGCAAAATTCAAAACTAATGGACTTAGTCTCATGAGCACATTGTCTTTAATAATTGAACAAGAAAACAGATACTCTAGATTTCCGAAAGTGACATTAGTAAAAGCTATAGAAAGAGCAATATTTCCTTTAGCAGAACTGACTCAATTTTCTTCCTGTCTTGCTGTGCCTAATATCTTCCATAATTGTGGAAGGCAGGCAATTTATAATGAGCGATGGGATAACTTAAATATGAGAATATAGGCTGTTTCTTCTACTGAAATTTACAAAGCTAAAAGCAAAACAGGGAATTGGCTGTTTCAGGAAAGGTGGAAATTACTTACCAGCTAATACGATCTCCTGTAATATATACATTTTTAATTCCATGTAAATTGCTCTACAGTTTCAGCTGATATTTTTCAGTTGTAACAATACAGCGATCATGTTGTAAGGTTTTTGCTAGACTGCCCAAGATTCTGCCCAGACACAGCATTAGCATTACTTGCTCCCCAAATTCATTCAACTTCTTACTCATTCTAGCCCGTTTGCCTTTGAACCTATAACCATACCCCTATGTATCATTTATGGTGATAATACCAAATTTGCATGGTGATAAATCATGAGATGACACACAAACTAAAGTAAAAGAAGAAAGACTAGCACTTCACTATATAGCCGATATGACGTGGTCCAGTGTTGCAGTACGAATATTGATGATTCCCCAAAATTAATATACTGAAACAATCTCCAACACAATAGTATTAAGAAAGCCTTCAAGGTAGTGATTGAATCTCAAAAGCTTTGGCTCTCTCTCTCTCTCTCTCTCTCTCTCTCTCTCTCTCTCTCTCTGTGTGTGTGTGTGTGTGT
>NW_026075646.1:0-1319 GCF_014885135.2 Alexandromys fortis
ATGAGAGGAAATTCATAAATGGGCAAAGGGCTAGGAGATGGAATACCACTTGAAAGTCAGAACCCAAGCTCTAAACCACTAATTGAGAAGTTACCTGAATCAATGAAAGACAACCAAGTTGGCATAGCTACCCGTGCCTTAGTATTAGCTAAGGACACCTCATGATCACAGGGCACAGCCTGGTCATTAAGCCCTTCCTCAGACAGCAGGCCCTGTGGGGAAGAAAGAGAGTGCTACTTCTGCATTTTGTACCTGGGCCCTCAGCACATATGGTACTGGTGTAGACTGGGGAAGCAAAAAAAAAAAAAAAAAGCAAGACTGATACTAGCCACGACACTGACACTCTGTCTCAGAGTTTCAGGGGTGCTACCATTGTGGATAGGGAGCATTTTATGACTTGAAGTGGTGCCAATGAGAACGACCCCCATACACTCATGTATTTGAGGTTTGATTCCCATTTGGTGCCCTTGCTTAGAAAGGATTAGGAGTCTGGCTTTGTTGGAGGAGCCATGCTATTGGAGGTGAGCTTGAGGTTTCAAAAGCCTATACCCTCTGTCTGTCTGTCTGTCTGTGTGTGTGTGTATGTGTCTGTCTGTCTGTCTGTCTCCCTCTGTCTAACTCTGTCTTTGTTTCTCTCCCCCCGACTGCTGGTTACTGATCAGATGTCCAGCACCATGCTGACCCTCCTGCAGCCACGCTCCCTGCCATGATGACCACTGACTTGCCCTCTGAAACAATAAGTAAGCCTCCAATTAAATGCTTCCTTTGATAAGTTGCCTTAGTCATGGCGTCTCTTCCCAGAAATATAAGTTTGCCTAAGACAATACCCTGGGCTAATATTTCAAGGACTTCCTGCCATCATCCACACTTCACAATCTAGTCACCTTCTCCTTTCCCTCATCAGCTAGAGAAGAGTTCTACATGCTACAGAAACACAAAGTATGTGTCTACAAGTATTCTTAATTACTTTTCCCATTGGTGTGACAAATTTCCCGACAGAAGCAGCATAAAGAAAGAAAGGTTTGTTTTGCTCAAAGTCTGAAGTGAGCCCATCATGGTCTGAGGAGAGTCCATCATGGCAGGAAACACACAGAAGTAGACAGTGAGACAGCTGCTCACACTACGTCCACACTCGGGAAGCAGAGAAAACTGAACAGTGGCTCTCAACTCCCTTTCTCCTTCCTATTCAGACTGAGGTCTCAATCACTGGGTGGTGTCGAGCACATTAGGAGTGTCTTCCTTCTCCAAACATTTCTGAAAACAAATCTCTCTCTCTCTCTCTCTCTCTCTCTCTCTCTCTCTCTCTCTCTCTCTCTCTC
>NW_026075647.1:0-1342 GCF_014885135.2 Alexandromys fortis
GAGCCACCATGTGGTTGCTGGGAATTGAACTCAGGACCTCTGGAAGAGCAGCCAGTGCTCTTAACCTCTGAGCCATCTCTCCAGCCCCCCAGTTCCTGTTTCTTTAGGCTTACAAATTTATATTTTCATATTTCTACATTTCTATTTCTGGACCCTTCAACAATTGCTGTACAATGGACCTAACCAACAGCCCTGCTTGGGACAATTGTAAAGCAAGGTTGTCACCTGCCTCAGAGACTCACTAACTACAGACCAAGAGCTTTCCTTATTCTTTCATGGCATCATGTGTCTTCCTCTTTCTTCCAGATGGCCCAGATACCCCCAAAATATTTCCCCCAGACAGATACTTTGTGGAAGGGAAAAGCCTATGGCTATCCTGCCAAGCAACCTCTTACCCCGAAGCACGGTATTCCTGGGATGTGAACAGAGAACTCTGGAGATCTGAACAAGAGGTCTTTGTCCACAAGCTCAGCATAAGTAATAATGGATTTTATATCTGCCTCGTCAATAACCCAACAACTGGCTGTGATTATTTCAAAATCAAAGAAGTTACAATAGTTGGTAAGTGGCTTCTTGTAACATCAGGATCAATCTCTGGGGTACAGTCTAGTTTTCTGTAAAAAGAAGGGAGGAGCCAGGTGGTGGTGGCGTATGCCTTTAAATGAGCATTTAAAAGAAGGAAACTGTTCCCTGATGGGAAAGGCATTGGGCATTGGAGTCTAGAAGAGACTCTTGACAGAAAAGCTAGAGACATGCCCTACAGACAAGTCGGGGGACAAAGTAGATGGATGGGAGTTCAAATGGGTCCCTCACTCTTCCTATAGACTGTCCTGAGCCAAAACTGGACATCTCCAGAGCTGGAGACAACTTCCAGGCCATCTTACAATTTACACTCCAGCCCCCAAGAGCTGGCTGAAACCTCTACAGAAAAACTCTTCTGTTTGCTCACAGAGAACTTGCCAAAGCCTCATATTCAGATCAGAAATAAGACTGTCCCAGAACGCCACTTTGTGGCTCTGACCTGCGTGTTGGAGAATCCCAGAGTCTCCATACGGTGAACATTCAACAAGGAGAGACTGAAGGCCATGGACAGGACAGTGCTCTCCTGGGACAACAGAAGGCTCACCATAGACCCGATCAAAAGAAGGACGCTGGGGCCTACCAGTGTGAGGTCTCCAACACCTTCATTTCCAGGTTGAGTGACCCATTCAGCCTGGCCGTACTCTGTGAGTGACCCAAGTTCTCTTCCTAGCACTTCTTGTAGGGGACTTCTTAAATTTTTGTTTTTCTTTTTTAATGATTTATTTATTTTTACTTTATCTACATTGGTGTTTTGACGGGA
>NW_026075648.1:0-1396 GCF_014885135.2 Alexandromys fortis
GACAGAAATCTTTAATAAACAAATAAATTTAAAAAATGATTAAAAAAATAAAAAATAAAGAAAAAGAGGGCTGGATCGATGGCTCAGATGCTAAGAACACTCTTCCAGAGGTCATGAGTTCAATTCCCAGCAACCACATGGTGGCCTATAATCATCTATAATGAAATCTGGTGCCCCCTTCTGGTGTCCAAGCATACATGCAGGCAGAATACTACACATAATAAAGATTTATTTTAAACATTAAAATAAAGAAAAAGGAACAAAATAAAACAAGATACAAAAATTACAAGTTTTCAAAGATGAAAATCAAAGCAAATAAACAAAAGACTAATAATCCAGAATTAGAGGCATGTGTTACCACTTCTATTTCAATTTTTCAATATCTTTATTGAATTTCTGTCACATCCTAAATACATTCTTTATGATATGCAAGTGGTTAGGATTTCACTGACTTCCCTCAGGAAATGACTGGTGCCCGCTTTGATTTTCTAGTGTATTCTCATAACCATTCTTTGAATTCTTTGTTTAGTATATATTGAGTTTACTCTCCCCCTAAGGACCTGACTGTGGCATTTTGAGTCATGTCGTATTGATAGCTTCACTTGTCTTTTGTTTCTGCACTAGCATAGGTATATCTGGGAGTAGGGAATATACTGGGTTGTTTTTCTGCCCTCCTTTTTCTTCTAGTTGATGCTTTTGCAATGTTGAAATGGGGCCTGTTTTGGCAGCTTGAAGTTTACTACTCTCCCCTGAAGTGCATTTATAACCTCAGTAAGCTAAATTTTAGCCTATGAATTCTGTTCTCTGAGAAATATTCTCCTTATCCCTCTAAGACTTCACTCCATCTGAGCAAGCAGAGATAACACTTCAGACTAAACTGCAGGTTTTCCTAAAGCTAAAACCTTTCAACTTCAGCACACAACTTATAAGTCATGTAGTTCTGAGCAAATATTATAAAACCAGACACATTAGAAACATACCTTAAAATTCCCAAGGAAACACAAACTCAGTATTTCATTTGCAGCACTCCTGAAAGGCAAATATATATTAGTTCCTGTCAGGGGCCATAGTCCTAAAGATGATAGCAGGGACCATTGTCCTAAGGATGTTTGCAGAGAGTCCCACACCCCAACTATTTAGAGAATTATTTGTTAACAGAACCCGCCCCACACCCCAACTATATTGAGAACTATTTGTTAATGGAACCCGCCCCACATTCCAACTATCTAGAGAATTGTTTGTTGTTGGAATCACAAAAGGAATGTTTCCACTTGCACAGAGAACACTAGGTGTGCTGACTGGTGACCTTTGCTGTGATGGCAAGGTTCCTTCTTGCCCCTGCCCCCCATCCCAAGCCAAATTCCTCATTCAAGGGCTACTTAAGCCACGACTATTA
>NW_026075649.1:0-1397 GCF_014885135.2 Alexandromys fortis
TGGAATGTTCTATAGATGTCTGTTAAGTCCATTTGATTCATTACCTCCATTAATTCTCTTATTTCTCTATTAGGTTTTTGTCTGATTGACCTGTCCATTGGTGAAAGAGGTGTGTTGAAGTCTCCTACTATTAGTGTGTGTGGTTTGATGTCTGCCTTGAGTTCTAGTAATATTTCTTTTACATAAGTGGGTGCTTTTATATTAGGGGCATAGATATTCAGGATTGAGACTTCATCCTGATGAATTGTCCCTGTTATGAGTATAAAATGACCATCTCAATCTCTTATGATTGATTTTAGTTTGAAGTCAGATTTGTTAGAAATTTGTATGGCCACACCTGCTTGTTTCTTAGGTCCATTTGCTTGAAAAACCTTTTCCCAACCCTTTACTCTGAGTAGATGTCTGTCTTTGTGGTTGAGGTGTGTTTCTTGTCAACAGCAGAATATTGGATCCTGTTTTTATAACCAATCTCTTAGCCTGTGCCTCTTCATAGGTGAGTTGAGTCCATTGATATTAAGTGATATTAATGACCAGTGGTTGTTAACTCCAGTTATTATTATTATTTTGGTAGTAGAGTTTGTGTGTTTCCCTTCTTTGAGTTGTGCTGGTGAAGGGTCGCTAGATGTCTGAGTTATTATAGGCAGTGTTGGCAATTTTGGATTCCTTGGGTTGTGATTTTTCTTGTTACTTTCTGTAAGGCTGGATTTGTGGCTACATATTATTTAAATTTGTTCTTATCCTGGAATATTTTGTTTTCTCCATTGATAGTGAACAATAGCTTGGCTGGGTATAATAGTCTGGGCTTGCATTTATGGTCTCTTAGTTTCTGCAATACCTCTATCCAGGACCTTCTGGCTTTCATAGTTTCCATAAAGAAGTCCAGCATAAGTCTGATAGGTTTACCTTTATAAGTTACTTGATCTTTTTTGTTTGCAGCTCTTAATATTCTTTCTTTAATCTGTATGTTTTGTGTTTTGATTATTATACGGCGAGGGGATTTTTTTATCCAGTCTATATGGTGTTCTGTATGCTTCTTGAATATTCATAGGAATATCTTTCTTTATGTTGGGAAAGTTTTCTTCCATAATTTTGTTAAATATATTTTCTGAGCCTTTGAGCTGTAATTCTTCTCCTTCTTCTATCCCTATTATTCTTAGGTTTGGTCTTTTTATTGTGTCCCAAATTTCCTGAATGTTTTGTGATGAGAATTTGTTGGATTTGCTGTTTTCTTTGATCAGTGCGTTTATTTTCTCTATGGTGTCTTCAGAGTCTGAGATTCTTTCTTCTATCTCTTGTATTCTATTGATTATGCTTGTTTCTGTAGTCTCTGTTTGTTGACCTAGATTTTCCATATCCAGCCGGCCCTCAGTTTATATTTTCTTCCTTGCCTCCATTTC
>NW_026075650.1:0-1355 GCF_014885135.2 Alexandromys fortis
TAAAAATAAGAAGAAGAAAGCTGGGCAGTGGTGGCACACACCAGCACTTGTAAATCAGAGGCAGGCAGATCTCTGTGAGTTCAAGGCCAGCCTGGTCTACAAAGTGAGTTCCAAGACAGCCAGGACTGTTACACAGTGAAACCCTATCTCAAAAAAACAAAGGAATAAACAAATAACAACAATATAATAATGGGCAAGTCAGGGGTGGTGGCACATGCCTGTGATGCCAAGGCAAGAGGATTGCCGCAGAGAGTTTGAGGCTAGCCTGGGCTACAGAGTGAGTACCAGGCTAGCTGGAACTAAATAGCAAGACCCTGTCTCAAAATTTTGAGTGTGTGTGTGTGTATACATATATACATGTGTAACGCTGTAACAAGGAGTCGGGTTGTAATGCAGGAGACATTAGGCCCTTTTTTCCCTAATATTGAAGATTGGATATCAGTCTCTTCTTGGATTAGCACATGCTATGCCACAATCCCACTGAGAAATTCAGCCTAATGATTCCAGTGGTTTTTCATTTTATTCACAGTGCTAAGGATTGAACTCAAGGCCTTGAACTTTCCAGTCCCAGTTTTTGACTACTGAGCCTACATCCCCAGCTCACACTTCTGATTCCTGATATACTACCGCTTTGTGTGTGTGTGTGTGTGTGTGTGTGTGTGTGTGTGGTTTTTCGAGACAGGGTTTCTCTTTAGCTTTGGAACCTGTCCTGGAACTAGCTCTTGTAGACCAGGCTGGCCTCGAACTCACAGAGATCCACCTGCCTCTGCCTCCCAAGTGCTGGAATTAAAGGCCTGCGCCACCACCGCCCAGCTATACTACAGCTTTCTAATCACAGAAATTTTTTTCTAAATATCAGACGGGACCAAATAATTAATATACTTGTTTTACAGCCAGGAATGTTATTGCATGCCTGGAATTTCAGCATTCAGGTTGTGAGACCAGGAAGATCAGGAATTCAGGGCTAGTCTGTATACAGATTGCATCTGAAGATAGACTAAGATTACCCATGATGGGGGGGGGGGAGTCTAAATACCTTCATGCAGTTAAATATGTCTATTTGTTCTTGGTGCTGAGAGCTTCCTGAACTGAAACAGAGTTGGGGATGAAGGTCAGGTAACTGGGTGACTGTCTGATAACCCAAATCCCTACTCTGAAACCATGGGAGCCTTTGGGTATCCCCCCCCCTCCATCCAGGACCATCATGCTTTTATTTTAGGGAAAGGGAGGAGGAGTGACCCCACCTGTGCTTTAGCGCACAGTTCAGTTGCTCACACAAGAGGGTTGGTTTTGTTTGTTTGATTGACTGATTGGTTTTTTTTTGTTTGTTTTTGTTTTTGTTTTTTTTTTTTTTT
>NW_026075651.1:0-1397 GCF_014885135.2 Alexandromys fortis
CCCCTCCCTCTCCAGTCCAAGGAGCAGTCAGGGTTCCCTACCCTATGGGAAGTCCAAGGTCCTCCCTGCTTCCCCCAGGTCCAGGAAGGTGAGCATCCAAACAGACTAGGCTCCCACAAAGCCCATCCATGCAGTAGAATCAAAACCCAGCGCCATTGTCCTTGGCTTCTCAGTCAGCCTCCACCGTCAGCCACGTTCAGAGAGTCTGGTTTGATCACATGCTCCATCAGTTCCATTCCCACTGGCCTTGGTGATCTCCCATTAGATCAGTCCTGCTGTCTCAGTGGGTGGATGCACCCCTCACGGTCCTGACTTCCTTGCTCATGTTCTCCCTCCTTCTGCTCTTCACATGGACCTTGGGAGCTCAGTCCAATGCTCCACTGTGGGTCTCTGTCTCTATCTCTATCCTTCGCCAGATGAAGGTTCTATGTGATAAGCATATTCCCTTCTGTTTTCAATGACATTGGTTTCTGTTCTTTATTATCTCTCCACCTATCTAATTTATGTCCATTTCCCTTTCATTTCCAGGTTCCTAAAGTGGGTCTTCTGTTTTTTGAAATCTTTCTTATTTTCTCAAATGTAGGTTAATGATATTTTTTCTAAATATTGATTTAGCTGAATCACAAATATTTTGCTAGACTCACTTCAATTTAAATTATCGAATTTCCTGAATGACAGTTGCTTTCACCAGTAAATTCTTTATAATGTTTAATTCTTTAATATTTGGGGGGATTTCTTAGATAGCTTTTTCCTATTTATTTCTAGTTAAATTAGATTTGATTTGTGTGGTGGTTTGAAAGAAAATGGTCCCCATAGGGAGATGGGGCCTTGCTAAAGTAGGTGTAGCCTTGTTAAAGGAAGTGAGTTACTATGGAGGCTGGCTTTGAAGTCTCATATATGCTCAAACCATGCCCAGTGAGACAGTTCACTTCCTGTTGCCTGCAGGTCAAGATGAAAAACTCTCAGATCCTTCGCCAGCACCACATCTGCCTTCATGCCCTCGTGTTCCATCCTGATGATAATGGAGTAAACCTCTGAAACTGTAAGCCACCCCAGTTAAATGTTTTTTTCTTTAAAAAGAGTTTCAGTGGTCATGGTGTCTCTCCACAACAATAGAAACACTAAGATAATTAGAGACTGTATTTTGTGTAATTTAATTATCTTTTAGAACTTTGGTGTGTGTTTTACCATTAAAACTTTTTATCAGTCATTATAAATTTATTTTGAGGTATCATTTTTCACATATTTAATAAATAACTCTGAAGTGAAGGATTTTTTCTTTTATTAAAAATAGATTTTTTTTAAGAAGGAGAACCCAAAGAAAATCATATAGGCATCCTCCTGAATATTAACCTTCATCAGGCGATGAAAGGAGACAGAGACAGAGACCCACAATG
>NW_026075652.1:0-1413 GCF_014885135.2 Alexandromys fortis
TTTGCCACTTGTGCACAAATGAAACACCTCCCACTCTCCTATAATCCCAGCACTCGGGAGGCAGAGGCAGGCAGATCTCTGTGAGTTCGAGACCAGCCTGGTCTACAAGAGCTAGTTCCAGGACAGGCTCCAAAACACAGAGAAACCCTGTCTCGAAAAAAAAAAAAAAAAAAAAAAAAAAGAGAAGCAAGCCTCGGCCTGCTCTCTTGGTTCCCGAGCTTGGTTCCCGCTCCTGCTCTGGCGACTAGGCTCCTTTCCTGACGGTTGGTGCTTTGTGAGTTTTAACCCCAAAATAAATGCCCCTTTAAATACTAACTGGTGTGGGATTGTTTTGCACATTAGCTTTGAACCTATAGCAGGGCAGACTTTAGCTAGGCAGGGAAAACTAAACTGAATGCTGGGAGGAAAAAGGTCAGAGTCAGAGAGAAGCTGTGTAGTCGCACCAGAAACAGAAGCTGGTTGGAATCTTGCCGGAAAGCCACAGCCAGGTGGCAATACACAGATTACTAGCAATGGGTTAAATTAAGATGTAAGAGTTAGCCCATAAGAAGGTAGAGCTAGCTGGGTGGTGGTGGCGCACGCCTTTAATCCCAGCACTCGGGAGGCAGAGGCAGGCAGATCTCTGTGAGTTCGAGACCAGCCTGGTCTACAAGAGCTAGTTCCAGGACAGGCTCCAAAACCACAGAGAAACCCTGTCTCGAAAAAACAAAACAAAAAACAAAAACAAAAACAAAAAAACTCATAAAGGAGGTAGAGCTAATAGGCCAAGCACTGTTTTAGATAATACAGTTTCTGTGTGGTTATTTTGGTTCTGAGTAGCCGGGACAAACAAGTGGCCCCCTTCTTGCTACAAACAAGGAGGGGAAAGTGGATGATATGTGGTGAAGGTTATGAATATAACAACTGGTGTGGTTTTCTTTCTTATTTTTTTGTCATTAATTCATAAAATTTTTGCTAAGTGACTGCTCTATACCAAGTACTGTTGCTTTTGCTTTTTTGACTGGCCTCTGACTCTTGCCTTAGCATTCCAAGAGCTGGCATCACAGACATATGCCTACATGAACATCACTTAGATTCTAGACATTTAGAATTGGAGAAAAAAAATACTGTGACCTAACAGAACTACCATGTGGACTAAGAAAAACAAGTGATGAACAGATAAGGTAACTTTAGAGAGTTATAGTCATGCCAATAACCTAGACCAAGAGCTAGAAATGACATGGGTGAGAAGGGAAGAAGGTTACGTTAGCTAGAGTGGGCGAGGAAAGAGCCTTCTGAGGATATTTGAGTTGGAACCTAAATGAAAAGAAGAGGCAATAGGCCGGGTGATGGTGGCGCACGCCTTTAATCCCAGCACTCGGGAGGCAGAGGCAGGCAGATCTCTGTGAGTTCGAGACCAGCCTGGTCTACAGA
>NW_026075653.1:0-1386 GCF_014885135.2 Alexandromys fortis
CATTCCCTGGGGGCTTAAGGAAAATTCCTGCTTCAGTAAGCAGTCGAGGACTCAAATTTTGTTACCAGGAGACCTAACTTTTCTTTGTTTTCGGTTTTTTTTTTTTTTTTTTTTTTTTTTTTTTTTTTTGAGACAGGATCTTGCTAAATGGCCCTGGCTGACCGACAACTCACCCTGCAGCCCAGGTTCACCTGCCTCTGCCTCCTGAGTGCAGGGATTAAGGGCAAGTGTCACAGGGTTTCTCTGTTCAACAGTTCTTGTTGCCCTGGAATTTGCTTCGTAGACCAGGCTGGCTTTGAACTCACAGAGATCCTGCCTCTGCCTCCCAAGGACTAGGACTGAAGGCCCCGTGGTGACACTTTTTTTTTTAAAGGTTGTTTTATTGTTTTGATTTAGAGGAAGGTTTTTTATTTGTTTGTTTGTTTGTTTGGGGTGTGTTTTGTTTTGTTTTTCTTTATTTGTTTTCCAGGACAGGGTTTCTCTGTACAGCCCTGGTTGTCCTGGCACTCACTCTGTAGCTGGGCTTGAGTTCAGAACTCAGAGATCTGCCTGTCTGTGCTGAAATTAAAGGTGTGTGTCACTACCACCCGACTGGTTATGTTTCTTGCACTATGCCTGGTTTCAAACCCAGGGCCTCGTGTCTGCTAGGCAGGCATTTCCTCGATTAAGATATGACCCCAACTGAACTCCTTTTATTTTTTAAGACTTATTTTTAGTTTTAGTTATATGTTGTATGTGGGGGCGGGGCGGGGCGTGTGCATGCAGGTGCAGGTACCACGCCCACGGAATTGGAGCTCTTTGACCTCAATTTTGCTTTCTTTGGGATTGTTTTTATGATGGTGAAGTGGCATCATAAAAACTTACATATCTCCTCAGAAATAAAACTGTACAAGAGGAGTCCCCCTTTTGTCTGTGAGAGTAACTGAGCTCAAAATATCTGTCATGCTTTTCTCCTTTTAATCTGTTTTTTTTTTTGTCATCGGAGTGCCAGCCGTGAACATTGTGACAGTTTTTTTTTCCATGACATTTATTGAGCTCTACATTTTTCTCTGCTCCCCTCCCTGCCTCTCCTCTCCCCACTGAACCCCCCCCCACAAGGTCCCCATGCTCCCAATTTACTCAGGAGATCTTGTCTTTTCCTACTTCCCATGTAGATTAGATCTATGTGAGTCTTTCTTAGTCCTCATTGTTGTCTAAGTTCTCTGGGATTGTGGTTTGTAGGCTGGCTTTCTTTGCTTTATGTTTAAAAAACACCTATGAGTGAGTACATGTGATAATTGCCTTTCTGTGTCTAGGTTACCTCACTCAAAATAATGTTTTCTAGCTCCATCCATTTTTCCTGCAAAATTCAAGCTGTCGTTATTTTTTTCTGCTGTGTAGTACTCC
>NW_026075655.1:0-1393 GCF_014885135.2 Alexandromys fortis
TGGGGTTGATCTCAGGATCTCATGCTTGCACGATAAGCACATTACCAATTCCCAGGCCCACAGTAAACAGCAGAGTCTCAGTGTGTAGCTCTAGCTGTCCTAGAACTCATTATATAGACCAGGCTGCCCTTGAACTTGTGGACATCCTCTGCCTTTGCCTCAGCCTCCTACCCCAACTCCCACATCCCTGTTTTCCATATGAAGAGGTGAAGGTATCAGGGCTTTGGGTTAACTTCTATTTGGTCCAAAGAATGGAATCTAATTTCCACATCTGACCAAGGGTGGAGACTATACATACATACATACATACACACACACATACACACACACACACCACATGCACATACACATGTGTACACACAAGTATACCCATCAGGCTCACCTTGCCTTCCAAGTGCTAGGCTTTCAGGTATGTATCATAAGACTTAGATTTGATCTGTGTTTCTTAAAACACAAGAAACGTATTCATCATCCTCATGAGGCTAAGCCACCCATGACTAAATTAGGACTGTGATGTCAATTTAATGGGGTTTGGGGAACTGTGCTTAGATTTGTCCTTTTCTGTTTAGTCCTATTCTAACTGATGATCTTTTCTCTCTTTGAAAGTTTATTGCCACTTGATTACTGATCCTATTTCCTTTCCTCAGCTACCAACCTCTGTGTGGAACTTCTAGGGAAATTTCAGGTAGGGAAGTGACAGAGACCAGGAACTGCCGCTCGAGACAGGGATCTCTAGCATGGCGATTATTCTAAGTGATGGAATTTTGTAGTAACGACTTCTCTGCTCCACCCAACTCAGCCTAATGTTCTGAATGACCAAAACAGAAGACAATTACCTGTGCATCTCCCAGTCAGTTTTGTTAACTGACTCTTACAGAAAGAAGGAAGCCTGCCAGCATCCTGGACAGACTTGCCACATCCCATCATCCTCTACTTCAGTCCCATCCAATGCTCCAGAGAGCCGTCATTTCAAACCGCTTACAAACCAGCCTGTTTTCTGGACCCAACAGACATTCTGCATTCTAGTTCTCCTACTTAAAGGGCTATACAAACTTTTATATGCTAGCCTGAAGTCTCAGCAATTCCCCTGCCTCGGCCTCTTAAAGTAGCCTGAATAAAGAAAGGCAAGAGTCACTAAACTCAACTAAAAGTAGTAATTCTTAAAGCTCAGTGAAAACATGAAGTTACTTAGATACTTTCACGGGGTGCATGAAAATAAAATAAAAACGTTGTAGCTTACTTGCCATATTTACTGTATTGTGCTTGATAGTGAGTTCATCTGTTGACACCTTAGCATGAATCAAGGCTGGAAATTCAAACTAATTAGGGGTTGTTACATTTGTTTTTAACCACCACTCACTTGCAGAATAAGAGGCAGATACACTTGTAAAAT
>NW_026075656.1:0-1384 GCF_014885135.2 Alexandromys fortis
TAAAAAAAAAACAAAACATTGCCTGCTCTTCCAAAGGACCTGAGTTCAATTCCCAACAACCACATGGTGGCTCACAGCCATCTGTAATGGGGTCTGGTGCCCTCTGCTGGCCTGCAGGCATACATACAGACAGAATATTGTATACATAATAAATAAATAAATAAATATTTTAAAAAAATGCTGGGCAGCGGTGGCACCTAACTCTAATCCCAGCACTCAGGAGGCAGAGGCAGGCAGATCCCTGAGTTCAAGGAGAATCTGGTCTAGAGTGAGTTCCTGGACAGCAAGGGCTACACAGAGAAACCCTGTCTTGAAAAAAACAAAAACAAAAACAACAACCCAGATATAGTGTCGTACACCTTTAATCCCAGCACCCAGAAGGCAGAGGCAGGTGGATTTCTGTGAGTTCCAGGCCAGCCTGGTCTATATAGGGAGTTCCAGGCCAGCCAGTGCCACAGAATGAGACCCTGTCTCAAAAATAAAATAAAATAAAAAAGAAACAGCACCTGTGTTTTGTAGAAGTGGCATGAACGTGTAACACTATGTACCTGGACTGGAGATGCGTTTGTCCAGGTCAGCGGCTTGCTCATAGCTTACTCTTGGTGTGACCAGACCTAAAGAGACACAGAATCAATGGTGTTTTAACTTGGCAAGTGGCTGCACCTTAATCTACTGCTATTTCAGCCAGAAATTGCAACTCTGCCACTGCCACTAAAGGTAGCTTTACCTGAACTTCTATCTCTCTATTTATCAATAAGACTAGAGATTCAAAGGCTGGGGTGAAAACCTGCTAGCTCAGTAGCAACCTTCTCTCCTTGCTGGCATCTCTCCAAAACAGCACATCCTTTTTCTTTTTTTTTTTCTTTTTTTTTCCTTTGCACAAAAAAGTCTGCACCACTCCAGATCCTCCCTACTCCTGGTGTGTCTCTCTATCTCTTCTGGATGCCCTCTGATTCTCTTTGATCACTTTCTGTCAACTAGTTGCTAACTGAGCCTCCTGACCCAAGGTTAATTTTATTTAATTACCGCTAATGCAAACTTGGGGTTCACAGTGTGATTGAATTTCCCCTAACAAATTAACTTTCACAGAGACGTGTGGTCCTCATGGTGCCACTCACCTACTCACAGGGGTTTATCGAGCTAACAAGGAGCCAGGCTTTGTGCCTGAAATCCCAGCATTTGTGAGACCGAAGGCGAGAAACCCTGTCTCAAGTCCCCTCCCCCACAAAAAAAAGAAGAAAAAAAAAAGATGCGGGGCACACGCCTTTAATCCCAGCACTCGGGAGGCAGAGGCAGGCGGATCTCTGTGAGTTCGAGACCAGCCTGGTCTACAGAGCTAGTTCCAGGACAGGCTCCAAAACCAGAGAAACCCTGTCTCGAAAAA
>NW_026075657.1:0-1394 GCF_014885135.2 Alexandromys fortis
GTTCTATTTGAACCATCTTCCTCTTAAGGGATTGTTGTGGGAACGCTTTCCCCCAGAGAGATGTAAACAACAGTCTGCCCCCTCTTTAAAGGGTGCCCATGACAAACCAAAATACTATTCTTCCAAAGTCCAACCTTGGGAGCCAGTGAGTGTGTTGGGCTCCTTACAGAGCTCGGTGAGGACTGACAAGAGCATGGTGACTCCAAAGCTCCCCACATCACAGGAAAGCCTCCAGTATGGGTGATGACGTTCCCATAGATGTAGCTCCCCTCCCCATTAACGTCCGTTAGCGTCACCTACACTGTATACTCTTAGCACCTCTCTGGACCTTAAGGTCACAGAGATTGGGTAAAATTTTATATACCTGGTAGGGAAGTGTGGGAGGGAGCAGTCAGAATCTCAGGTGACCCTCCCACCACCTCCTTTCATGAGGGAACCTCAGCAGTCAACAGACCCTATCTGGAGCATTATTGGATTAGCCATTGGCATTTTGCATGCTGTGATCAAGAATCATAAACAGTAGCCAGTGCTCCGTGACAGGGCCTCAATCCAGCTCCTTACAGGCATTGTTGCTATCTCGTCTCACATGAAGGGTAAGTACGGTATAATAAGGTGTATTGAGAGTAGCAGAGGCAGTCAAATAACTTATTATAGTATTGCTTTGACTACTTTATTATTAGTCCCATATTTTACCCAATTTGTAAATTTTCCTGACTGTGGTGGCTATTCTTGGTTGTCAACTTGTCTACATCTGGAATTAACTAAAACCCAAATTACTGGATATACCTGTGAGAGATATTTTTCTTAGTTCAATCTTTTGACTTGGAAACATCCACTTTTAATCTGGATCTTTGAGGTGGAAAGATAAACCTTTAATCCAGATCGTCTGAGGTGGGAAGATCCACCTTTAATATGGACCACACCTTCTGCTGGCAACCGTATAAAGGACATGGAAGAAGGAAGTTTGGTCTTTGCCTGCATCTCTAGTGCTCACTAGCAAGTCCATTCCTTTGCTGGCATAAGAGCCTACTTCTTAAGGGTTTTGACATATACTGAAGACAAGCTAAGACATCCAGCCTCGTGGGCTGAACAACTGCTGGATTCTTGGGTGGTCCATTCATAGACAACCATTGTTGGGTTAGCCTGTAAGTCATTCCAATAAGTTTCTTTCATACACACACACACACACACGGGGGGGGTGGGGAGGAGGAGGGAGGGGTGAGAGAGAGAGAGAACACAGATTTCTGAAGTAGTAAGGTTCCATGCCAGATCACATCTTCGTCTCCATGTGCAGAATTCTACCAGAGCTTTTCTCTTTTCTTCCCCCCTCCTCCTCTCTCTCCTTGTCCTTCTTTTCTTTCTTCTTTCATCTTTTTCTGAGACAGAGTGTCTGC
>NW_026075658.1:0-1400 GCF_014885135.2 Alexandromys fortis
CTTCTCCTTCTCCTTCTCCTTCTCCTTCTCCTTCTCCTTCTCCTTCTCCTTCTCCTTCTCCTTCTCCTTCTTCTTCTTCTTCTTCTTCTTCTTTTGGTTTTTTGAGACAAGGTAGCTTTGAAGCCTGTCCTGGAACTTGCTCTGTAGACCAGGCTGGCCTCGAACTCACAGAGATCCACCTGCCTCTGTTTCCCAAGTGCTGGGATTAAAGATGTGTGCCACCACCGTCTGGCTGAATTTATATATAAGTTTTCTTACAAGCAATCTAAATGCATAGAGACAGGGAATTGATTGAAACTGTATATGCACTATTTGTTAGGAGTCAGTCATTATACTGGCCCCTTCACCTGGTAGGATGAACCCAGGCAGTACCCTAGCCAGCCTAGGGTCCTATGGCTGCTAAGTCACTATGCAGGTGCAAAGGTCCCTTTAAGAGATAAGCTCTGGGGGGCTGGAGAGATGGCTCAGCAGTTAAGAGCACTGACTGCTCCTCTAGAGGTCCTGAGTTCAGTTCCCAGGAACCACATGGTGGCTCACAGCCGTCTGTCATGAGATCTGGTGCCCTCTTCTGCCAAGCATACAGACAGACAGAACACTGTATACATAATAAATAAATAAATCTTAAAAAAAGAAAAACAAAACAAAACAAAAGAGTGCTAACCATTCCTTTAAAAAAAAAGAGAGAGAGACAAGCTCTGCTCACTCCTGCTCTCTTCCCGCTGCTCTTCTGAAGAGGAAGGCTGGCCCTTGCCTCTTCTTTCTCTTCTTTCTCTCTGTATCTCTCTTTCCCTCTCACCGCCCCTTTATCCTTCTCTCAATAAACTCCTCACTTAAGGTCTGCCTGCGTGGCATATCCTGCCATGAGGCCTCTGGCTCTCACATACTGCGTGGCCCCTTGGCCCGCCAAGGTCTCTCTTGTGCCATTTTACAAAACATTTAATAAAATGCTGAAAGTGATTATGTGCCTATTATAGAATATATTCTGTATATGTATCAGAATTATGTGATGCTATTAAATTACAGTATGTATCCTGTATATATATCAGAATTTTGTGCCTGTTATATATGTATACTAATACATTCTGTATGTGCATTAGAATATGTGGTATTAGAATAAAGTGATTTCTATTCTTTCAATGAAAATATATGCTCTCCTTGTGCCATCTCAAAAGCAATAAAATCATTTAATAAAAACATACAACCCTTAGGTGTATTCTCTGGTATTTAATTGGAAAGTGGAATTACGTGATAACCATTTTTTTTTTTTGTTTTTTTTTCGAGATAGGGTTTCTCTGTGGCTTTGGAGCCTGTCCTGGAACTAGCTCTGTAGACCAGGCTGGTCTCAAACTCACAGAGATCCGCCTGCCTCTGCCTCCCGAGTGCTGGGATTAAAGGCGTGC
>NW_026075659.1:0-1333 GCF_014885135.2 Alexandromys fortis
AAAAAAGAGTAAGTGCCTGGTACAGAGCTCCAATTCACAATACTTTATGGGACGTGAAATGTCCAGGATGCTATAAAATCCCCACTGTCTTTATCCATGCACAAGCGTCAGTCTTATACACTGGCTGCCCCACTGTCCTCTGCCAGCCTACGAGAGAAAGAACAAGTTGTAGAGGGGGACGTTCCTTCAGATGGAAGCAGCTCTCTAAGCATATAATCAATGGATGCTACGGAGTAATTTTGTACACTGTGAAGACATGTCACTCTGATTGGCTTAATAAAATGCTGAATGATCAATAGCTAGGCAGGAATTCCAGGCAAGCTGGAAAGGAGGAAGACAGAGATGCAAGGAGACACGGGACACAGGAAAGCAGGATGGACGGCTCATAGATGAGGTAAACAAGCCTCAGGGCAGCACATGATTAATAGAAATGGGTTAAATTATAAGACCTACTTAGAAACAAATCTAAGTTATCACCTGAGCTTTCATAATTAATAAGAAGTCTCTGTGTGGTTATTTGGAAGCAGGCAGGCAGGCAAGAGAGAAAAATCCACCCACAATTGGCACCCAACATGGGGTACATATTTCCACATAAAACCTGAAAAAGCTTTAAAAAAAAAAAGTGTTCCAAATACACAAAAATGGAGCCAAACATGGCATCCTAGTTCCACAGTCTCTCATGTGGCTGTGGTACAGAGATGTATTTCCTAGCAGTGCACCATGAGCTAAGTGGCAGAGTGGTTTAGGTTTTGCTCATGCAGAAAGAAAAGGTTATAGATATGCAGCAAAGCAAGTCCAGACCGGGAATAAAAACCCTCTAAACACAATACAGTGTTTAAAATACTTGTGTTTAAAAATGTGTGCATGCTTAAGAAAGAAAAGAAAATGGGTATAGAGTCATAGAAAAATCATTTCTAAATAATAAAAAAGAGCAAGCCATGTAGAGATGGGAAATACACAGAGTCTGGATCTGTATGGTATTGTACTGACTTTAAATTTTTTGATTGTTGATGAGCAAAATAGCTGTTGAGAGACACTGGATTATAAAAAGTACTAAATTAAGCCAGGCAGTGGTGGCTTACACCTTTAATTCCAGCACTTGGGAAGCAGAGGCAGGCGGATGGATCTCTGTGAGTTCGAGGCCAGCCTGGTCTAACAGAACGAGTTCCAGGATCCAGGACAGGCTTCAAAGCTACACAGAGAGGCTGTCTCAAAAAAAAAAAAAAAAAGGAAATTAAGGAAAAAAATTAAACCAACCTATATAATTTAAAAATGTCTTAACTTCAAAATGAAAGCCAAAAATTAAGCCAGGCAGTGGTGGCTTACACCTTTA
>NW_026075660.1:0-1335 GCF_014885135.2 Alexandromys fortis
TTTATTTTTAGGTGGTGTGTTGTGTGTGTGTGTGTGTGTGTGTGTGTGTGTGTATGTGTGTGAAGTTTGTGTACACAAGCTCAGGTTCCTCTGACAGAGGCCAGAGACACTGGGTTTCCTGGAGCTGAAATTGCAGGCAGCTGTGAGCCACCATCCCAGGGACTGGGAAGTGACGGAATGTCGAGAAGCGTTCTTCAGCACCAAGCCATCTCTCCAGCTCACAGTTGTTCTTAGGAACGCCTTTTCTGTTCTTTACTTTCATGCTGCCCTCAAAGACGTATAATTCAAATACTGGTGAATGAAGTAATAGACATCTTTAATAGAAAAGAATTCACAAGAACTGAGATTATTGGCCAGCAAGTTTGGGTAGAAGAGGAGAGGACATGGTCAAAAGCTCAATAGATGAAGATTTAATAGGTAGGGAATTTAATTTCCCCCCTCAAATCTTTGATGAAAACTAGGATAGGAAGTTGACTTTATAGATCACTCCTCATGACTCCCATACACAGAGCTGGATCTGATGAGTGACCGAGCTCTGGCTTACATTGCTGTGAGAGGGGCACCACCTGCAGTTTCTAGAAGGGGAATAAATGCTTTGCAGTACAAGCTTTACAGCGCGATGTTGGTCTTCACTGGGGTGTTTGATAATCTGGTCCTTGAATTGGTGGGTCCAGCATTCCTTTGAAATAAATCGTATCCTATCATCATGTAATTCTGCCAAAAAGGCTCTCAAGCAAATCCTCAGTCTGTGTGATCCTCCACAGAAGTATATAGAAATCCTCTGATTGTGTAGGGCTTCATCCATGATCCTGCAAACTCTCACTCCATGCATGTTTTCTTTGTTTAGACTTGAGACTTGTTCTGTCTGGGATACAGTGAGAGCATCCTTCACTCATGATGTGATAGCCACCGAAGAGAACTGAGAGGAAAGGACTCCCAACGTCTGGCTGTTAGCACAGATATGTAGTATGGACCTACCAAATAGAGTAATTCTGTCAACAAGCTAGGAGACAAATGGATGATGTGAACACTGTAGTAGATGATGTTACACCACAGTGGATGATGTAATGCTATCTTGGCTACTGGAAAGTAAGAGGACAGCAAGCTGTATGTAGAAGAGGCCTGAAACTTTTCTGAATTTTCCTCCTTAAACAAAGACTCTTGCTCCCTACCACTCACTCAGTCTGACTTTGCATTTGGGTGGAAAATATTTAGAAAGTCATTATTTGTTAAGCATTTTTTTTTTTTTTTTGGCTTTTCGAGACAGGGTTTCTCTGTAGCTTTTGGAGCCTGTCCTGGAACAAGCTCTTGTAGACCAGGCTGGCCTCGATCTCA
>NW_026075661.1:0-1396 GCF_014885135.2 Alexandromys fortis
GGGGGGGGGGGGGGGGGGGGGCTTGACGCGTCTGCGTCTGGAGGTATTTGAGATTGTCAGGGGGATAGTGAAGAGGAATCTGGACTGTTCCTGGAAGGTCTAGCCCTGGTCTTTAAGAAAGGTGGAGTGATAAAAAGGGCCAAGAGGAGGAAATGGTGTCATTAAGATAGTCACAAGTTGGGGGCTGCAGAGGTAGCTCAGCGGTTAAGAATGTTTGGCATGCTTGCAGGAGACCAAAGTTCTGTCTCCCAACACCTACCTACATCTGGCAGATCAGAACTGCCAGGAACCCCACCTTTGGTGGCATCCAACACCTTCTTCTGGCCTCTGTGTGCATAGCGCACATTCACACAGACACACAAGCACACGTGGATTAAAAAGTAAAAATATATCTCAGCTAAGACAATAATAATCTGTTGTTAATTAGTATTGCCAACAACTTGAATACAATGGCGTGTAGCTGTTAGCCCTGTTTGCCAGCACTATTGCGTTCTCACAAATGGTTGAGACTAGGGCCCCTACGCGGTGGTGGAAGTCTTCAATCTGAGCTGTTTGGGAGGTGAGGAAAGAAAATTTTGAGGCGAACCTCAGGTACAAAGTGAGCACAAGGCCACGTTGGGTATCATAGCAAAAGTCTGTTGTCGGTTGTCCCCCCTCTTCACTCACTTCCCCTCTCTTCCTTTTGTTCCTTCTTCCTGTAGAGTACAATTCAATGGCTTTAGGTATACTCATTACATAACTGTCCTTATTAAATATTACTATAGCCTTCTTCATTATCTGAAACTGAAGCTCTATCTATTAAACACTTTCACTTCCCCACCAGCCCTGAAAACTGCTCTTCAGCTTTGTTTGAGTCCATGACTCTGACTGCTCTCCTACACCATCTCTGTGTCAATCACCATTTGTCCGTGACTGGCTTTGTTCACTTGGGGCAGGGTGCTCAGTGCTCAGTGCATCCTGTACCCTGTAGTGTGTACATCACATTGGTTCTTTGTGGAGACTGCCCAGGTATTTTGTGTGTATGTAGCACACTTACTTGTTCAGCTGTTGATGTGTGTTTGGGTTGCTTCTACCTTTCAAATATTGTGAATGATGGTGCCTTGAGTGTGAATGTGTATACGAATTTTATGATCAATGATACTGTTTTTGATGATGATTACACCATGCTACATTCCCACCGCCAATACACACGAGTTTCTATTTTCCTTCCTGTCTCCATGCTTGGTACTTTTCTTTTATTTATTCTTTCACTAGTAGTCATCCTAATAAGTACAACCAGTGTGGGCGGTGGTGGCGCACGCCTTTAATCCCAGCACTTGTGAGGCAGAGGCAGGCGGATCTCTGTGAGTTCGAGACCAGCCTGGTCTACAAGAGCTAGTTCCAGGACAGGCTCCAA
>NW_026075662.1:0-1392 GCF_014885135.2 Alexandromys fortis
AGATGGTTGTGAGCCACCATGTGGTTGCCGGGAATTGAACTCAGGACCTTTGGAAGAGCAGGCAATGCTCTTAACCACTGAGCCAGTCTCTCCAGCCCCAACAGGTTAAATCTTGAAGAGCTTCTAGATCACATTGTGTTTTTTTGTTTTTAACGGAGTTCAGGAGTTTCTTACTGTGTAGCCCATGGTGTTGGTGAAGTGATAGTCCTGCTTCAGCCTTCTGAATGCTTTAATTACAGATGCTTACCACCAACTTCACCATTGGAATTTAGTGGTTGTGTGTGTGTGTGTGTGTGTGTGTGTGTGTGTGTGTATTGTTGAAATTATTGTAGGAACTCTGAAACTACATTAAGCAGAAGATATGTATTTTTACAGACAGCAGAAAGGGCAAGACTGGATTCTCTTCTGCCTCCTATCCTTCTCCCTTTAAATTGAGGCGAAATCTTAAATTGAATCACAAGAGTAGCATTAGAAATGGGGAAGATCTTATACAAGATATACTGTGGAGATATCCACATACTTTATAGATGTTCTAAGTGAATGATTTATGCCTGGAAATAATTGAGTCTATTGGAGGTACCATACCTGAGAAGGAACACACAGGTGAGAAGCAGAGTTTAGATATAATTTACAAAGTAAAACTAAGTAAAAATTTTGAGCCTATTGCTAGATATTGTAGTTACTTTTCTAGTGTGGTAATAAAACACTATGAGCAAGGCAACTTATAGAAGAAAAAGTTTATTTGGGCTTAACAGTTTCAGAGAGCTAAGAGTTCATCATGGTGAGGAAGCAGCAGGCATGGTGTGGTGGCTTGAGCAGATGCTGAGTTCTCACTCACATCTTGATCTGCAAAGCACAAAGAAAAGAGTTGGAAATAGAAATGGTATGAGTCTTTAAAATCAAAGCTGGTCCCCAGTGGCATACTTCAGCAAGAACACACCAACTTACCCAAATAATACCACCAACTGGGAACCAAATATTTAAATGCCCCAGACATTTATCGTATTACACATTCCTGTTTCTGTGATATTTTGTTTATGTTACTGAGTCGATTGAAACTAATAACTGATTTAAAAGGTGTCATTGTGACTTGGCGGTGATGACATACTCCTTTAATCTCAGCAGAGGCAGAGGCAGTAGAACCTCTGAGTTCAAGGCCAGCCTGGTTTACAGAAAGAGTTCTAGGACAAGCTCCAAAAACTACACAGAGAAACCCCACCACCACCAAAAAAGTGTAATTATATAGGCATTTAAGAAATTAGACAATCCCAGCACTCCGTAGGCAGAGGCAGGCGGATCTCTGTGAGTTCGAGACCAGCCTGGTCTACAGAGCTAGTTCCAGGACAGGCTCCAAAACCACAGAGAAACCCTGTCTCGAAAAACCAAAAAAAA
>NW_026075663.1:0-800 GCF_014885135.2 Alexandromys fortis
TATTACTATGCCATCAATGACAATCAGGTCTATACTACTGTGAGGTTTTCTTTGTTGGAATAATCATGTTTGAGGCAAGTGGGGTATGAATTATATGTGAAAAAAAATAAAATATACACAATCACACACATTTTCAGGTAGAAAACAAGTATTCAGACCATACTACTTTTGGCCCAAGTGTCTCAAATTTATGTCAGTCTCGTTTTGTAAAATAGATTCATTCCAATAAAAAAAAAACAGTCCTCAAATCTTTATATGTTTCAGCATCAACGTGACTTAAAAGTTAAAGTTCAATCTGAAAACCATCTAAATCAGTCGATATTTGTTCTTGGATAAATTAGGATTACACCGACTGGAAACTGGTGTAATCAAACCAACGTGGACATGACCCAACAACATCCCAGCACAGGAGCAGTAAGAATGAAGGAAGCAGTAATGGACTCTGAGCAAGTCCAAGTGCAGACTCACCTTTAATGACTCAATTCTCTGTCCTGTGAATTCAATAGAGCAGAGGCTTTGCCTTTGAAGCTAGGTGGAATTCTGCCTTGGTGTCACTGGGCAGCCCTGTCTCCCAAGGCAGTTTCATGTCATAGTCCCACCTCAGAAGAAACTTTATTCCTTGGTCATGCACCTACAGCCATCTTGAAGTAGAAGTTCATTTTTGTTTGTTTATCTATTAATCTCAAAGCTAAGTAAATCCCAAGGTGGCCTCCTGGGTAGGTTCTGTGGCTCACCAGGGGATCTGTTAAAAGCTTCTAGTGGGAGGCATCTGCATTGACCCCCAGGAGCTAAAGGAAGCT
>NW_026075663.1:7195-7913 GCF_014885135.2 Alexandromys fortis
GTGTGTGTGTGTGTGTGTGTGTGTGTGTGTGTGTCTATATGCATTTCTCAAAGCTCTGAAAGTTGGGTCATTCAAGTGCAAATGCCTGCATATTTGCTGTGTCCTGAGGACCTCAGTACTGGTTCATAAATGGCCCTCTCACTTGATTATTTTATGAGTCCACTAAGAGAGTTTACAAGTTCTCCACCGGATGACCTAAAAACTTCCCCAAAGGCTCCAACTGTCCCCCCATTGACCCAAAATTAAGATTCCAGCAGGAGACTTGGAGAAGCAGCCCTGTCACACCACAGCCACTGCTTGGGTTTATCCATGGAGAACTGGGAGAACAAGAGTGAGTCCTCATCCCTATCAGCCTCACACTCACAGAATCCACACACCTCATCCACCTACAGACAGATGTTAACCATTCCTTTGAAAAGTTAATTGCATGCCATTTCAATATTGAGACTTCTTTTTTCAATTTACCTTTAAGGAAGAGGGATAGGAAGCAGAGGGTATAGTCTTTGAAAATGTAATAAAAGGGTGGTTGTAAAATTTTTCATGAAAATACCTCATATCATGTAAATAGAGGAAAGGACTGTGTGGAAAATATTAAAATATTCTTTTACTTAATATGCTGTTCATATCAATCTTCTGGGTTATACCAGGGTCATAGAGTGAGTATTTTCTAATAGATCTAATACATCAATTTCTCATGACACATTCTTAGGATGGAACT
>NW_026075664.1:0-1413 GCF_014885135.2 Alexandromys fortis
TCTCTCTCTCTCTCTCTCTCTCTCTCTCTCTCTCTCTCTCTCTCTCCCTCTCTCCATGGGCACGTATTTCTTTCCTGTTCTATTTTTTTCTTTTATTTCACTTACTATTTTCTTGTTTTGTATTATTTAAGGCAGAGTCTCATGCTGTAGCTCAGGCTGGTTTCTAACTCACCTCAGTCCTTCTGAGTGTTGGAAGCAAAGGTGTGAGCCACCACTAATGGCTATTTCATTGTAGCTACAGAGACTCTGCTTCCACATCCAGCCTGGGTGATGGCCAAGAATCTCCATCGGAGCCTGGCCTTGGACATTCGAGAAAAGTTTAACTAGTTGATTTGCCTGGGTGGCTCTGCCATGTTCATGCTATTTGGTGTGTATGGTCTTGAGGTACAGGGAGATGGAGGAAGTTGCGTTGTGGCCTGGGAACTGTAGTTTGCATGTGGCCCAGTGATTTCCCCCCATGGGGCAGAGGGAACAGATGTCAAGGGCACCAGATGAGGTAGCATATTTTCTTCCTTAAATACAGTCTTTAGGCAGGGTGTGGGAAGAGTGGGGGTGGGGAGCCGGATGTGGTAATACATGCCTGTCACAGTAGCTGGGAGGCTAAGGCCAGATGGTTGAGAGCTTGGGGCCAGCCTGGGCTACATGGCAAGAAGACCCTGCCTCCAGGAAGAAAAAAAGGAAGGAAAGAAAGAACGTTTTTTAAAAAAAATGTTCACTGACAACACAGTTTATTAAAACATCCTGGGTTTTTTTTTTTTTTTTTTTTTTTTTTTTTTTTTCTTTTTTGGTTTTCCAAGACAGGGTTTCTCTGTGGCTTTGGAGCCTGTCCTGGAACTAGCTCTTGTAGACCAGGCTGGTCTCGAACTCCCGGAGATCCGCCTGCCTCTGCCTCCCGAGTGCTGGGATTAAAGGCGTGAGCCACCATCACCTGGCTTCCTGTTCTTTTTTATTACTTTTTTATGTGGTCATTACATGTAACGTGAAACCCTTTGCCATCTTTATGTCTGAGACAGAGTTTCGCTGTGGCCTGGAACTCCCCATGTAGACCTCAAACTGGCCTCAAACTCACAGAAATCGGCCTCTGCCTCTCCAGTGTGGGATTGATTTACTTAAAAAATGATTTTTCAGATTTATTATTGTGTGTGCCTGTCAGATCCCCTGGAACTGGGGTTATTTACGGTTGTGAGCCGTTATGTGGGTGCTGGGAACCTAACCCAGGTCCCCTACAAGAGCCATCTCTCCAAATGCTGGGTGTAAGGGTGTGGACCACCACACCTGTCTACTTTTTACTTGCATTTTTTTTAAAATGTGTGTATGCCCGAAGGCCAGAAGAGGGCACCAGACCTCATTACAGATGGTTGTGAGCCACCATGTGGTTGCTGGGAATTGAACTCAGGACCTTTGGAAGAGCAG
>NW_026075665.1:0-1396 GCF_014885135.2 Alexandromys fortis
TCCGAGACAGGGTTTCTCTGTGGCTTTGGAGCCTGTCCTGGCACTAGCTCTGTAGACCAGGCTGGTCTCGAACTCACAGAGATCCGCCTGCCTCTGCTTCCCGAGTGCTGGGATTAAAGGCGTGCGCCCGGCGAGGTGGAAATTTTTAAGTAAAAATAAATAAATAAATGAATAAATGAATGAATGAATGAATGGTTGGGCCTGGATTTCCTTGTGGATGATTCCAGGCTCATAGTCTGGCCCTGGGCTCTCATTTGCAAAGTTCAATCTTGGTTGATGCAGAGTCAGTTGGTCTGAGGAGGAGGAGACTGAGCTAGAGGTTTTTTGTTTTGTTTTGTTTTTTTAAGATTTATTTATTATGTATACAATGTTCTGCCTGCATATGTGCCTGCAAGCCAGAGGAGGGCGCCAGATCTCATTACAGGTAGTTGTGAGCCACAATTTGGTTGTTATGACTTGAACTCAGGTCTATGAAAGAGCAGCCAGTGCTCTTAACCACTGAGCCATCTCTCCAGCCCTGGGCTAGAGTTTTAAAAGAATGTTTTTGTTTGTGTGTCTTCACTGAAGTTATGTTTTGTGAATTCCCACCTGACTGCAAGGTTGGCTACTCAGCGAAGAGCCACTTAGTGCTTTTTCAGAGAGGACAGTGCACTCTCTGGTCACGTCCATAGGACTTCCTGCTTTTATTTAGTGTGCTTTTGTAGTTGTGTGAAAACAACAGAAACCTCCAATATTTTGGAGTAGTGTTTTAGGATCAGAAAGGTCAGATCTTATGCAAATCTTAAGGTCTGATGGTTTTCCCTGAGTTTCTAGTGTTCGTGTCCTTTTGGAATACAATTGTGTGTTTCCTGACGCTCAAAAGAACTAATCTACTTTGCTAAACACAAAAGCTTCCTTATATTCTGAGTGCGCAGAGTGACAATATCTTTAGTTTGCTTTAGCTAGATGTTTTTTAGCCTTTTAGCACTTTGTGTTATGTGTACAATAATAACAGTTACAGGATGAAAAGAAAAGAGGTGTTTACAATTTTTTTTTTTGGTTTTTCAAGACAGGGATTCTCTGTGTAGCTTTGGAGCCTGTCCTGGAACTAGCTCTTAGACCAGGCTGGCCTCGAACTCACACAGATCCGCCTGCCTTTGCTTCCTGAGTGCTGGGATTAAAGGTGTGGGCCTCCACCACCGGCAAGATGTTTACCATTTATTGTCTCTTTGCTAGGTAGTATAGCTGCACTTTGTAGCACTTGCTCTTATTAGACCTGTGCCCCCCCCCCCCCCCAGGACTTCTCTGTGTAACAACTCTGACTGTCCTGGAATCTGGAACTCCTCTAAACCAGGCTGGCTTCGAACTCACAGATCCGCCTACCTCTGCCACCTGAGTGCTAGGATTAAAGGCGTGC
>NW_026075666.1:0-1404 GCF_014885135.2 Alexandromys fortis
ATAACTGGTTGAGTTCATATAATGTTACTCATATGTATGGCTTTAGGGCTCAGCATTTGGAACTGAACAACCAGTGTTGTACTCTTCCCTTACATTAGAATTTAAAATGGAGGCTATGTAAAATACTGTTTTTACTTAAGTATGACATTACTGTTTGGGTAAGAGTGCATTGCACTTTACTGTATAAGAATGAAAGGGTTCTTATGTGTAGGTTTATAAGTAGAATAATTTCTATTAGCATTTAATTGACTCTAAATAGTTATATGATTCTATAATAAAGAAAACCGGAAAATAAAATACAAGCTTTTCCATGGGAGGAAAGGAGAAATAGATGTTAGCCCAAACCTGGCATTTCCTTCCACTCCTGTGTTGGAAAAATGTGTGTGGTCTGTAAACTGAAAGCTAAAGAAACAGGCAGATGAAATTCTAGAATATATTGGATGATTGAAAATAATTATCATTCAAGTTTGTCTACCTGACTTTGTAAACAGATGTTTATTTTTCCTCTTTAATTGTAGAAATTCCCCTGTCTCCCCCAGTTCTGAATTTTAATTCTAGAACAAATGTTCTTGAACATTCTAGACAAATGCTCTACCATGAAAGAAAGTTCCTAGCCTAGATTCTGTGTTTTAATGCAAAAAGACTTTGTTTTCAATAGTGTGGATGACTGATTCTATTCAAGATTGTATTTGTATTCCAAGCCACTAAAAGAGCGAGAAAAAGAAACAAGACAGAAGACAATTTCAAAGAAAAAAAGTAAACAAGTAAACTTGTTTTACACAGATAGCAAAGTTGTTTAAACATCCTAAATAATCTATAAAAGGTGGATAAAGTTGACAAATGAATTTGGAAACATTGCAGAATTATAAGGCTTTTGTGTGTGTGTGTGTGTTTTGTTTTTTTCTGAGACAAAGTTTCTCTGTGTAACTAGCTGTCCTGGACCTCATTCTGTAGACCAGGTTGGCCTCGAACTCACAGAGATCCACCTGCCTCTGCTTCCCATGTGCTGGGATTAAAGGCATGCGTCACCATTGCCTGGCCTATGACCAGTGTTTTAAAGCCAGTTACCTGTAAATTTTTCTGTAATCCCCAAACTCATCAGATTAGTTCCAAGCTTTTTTTAAAAAATCACTCTCACATCCAATTTATTATCATTACTGTGTGTATATACTTTGCGCAAGTGTGAGGGTGCCAGTGCTGCAGCATGAGGGAGGTCAGAAGACAACTCTGGAGCTGTTTTTCTCCTTTATGTTTAAAGGGGTTCAGGGAATTGAACTCAAGCTTGTGCAGCAAGTGCTTTCACCCATTGAGTCATCTTGCCACACTGATTTGGGCTGTCTGGCTTTCTCTCTCTCTCTCTCTCTCTCTCTCTCTCTCTCTCTCTCTCTCTCTCTCTCTCTCTCT
>NW_026075667.1:0-1341 GCF_014885135.2 Alexandromys fortis
CTAACCCTAACCATCACTCTCATTCTCACCCTAAAACTCACCTCACCATCACAGTAACTCAAATTCTAACCCTAATCCTAACACTAACCCCTAACCCTAACCCTAACCCTAACCCTAACCCTTAACCCTAACCCTAACACTAAGCATAACCCTAAACACGAACCATAACCCTAACATTCACCCTCACCCTCATTCTCCCTCTAAACCTCACTTTCACACTCACAGTAACTCTAACTGTAAATCTAACCCTAACCCTAACCCTAACCCTAAACGTAACCCTAACACTAACCCCAAACTCTAACTCTAACCCTAACCCTAAACATAAAACTAACACTAAACCTAACCCTAACCCTCACACTCATTCTCACCCTCGCCCTCAATCTCAACATATCCCTAACCCTAATCATAACCCTAACCCTTACCCTAACCGTAACCCTAAACTTTAACCCTAAACCCAACACTAACACTCACCCTCACCCTCACCCACACTGTAACACTAACCCTAACCTAACCCTAAACCTAACCCTAAACACGAACCCTAACTCTAACCCTAAACACTAAACCTAACCCTAACCATCTCCCTCATTTTCACCCTAAACCTCACACTCACCTTCACAGTAACTCTAATTCTAACCCTAATCCTAACCCTAAGCCCTAACCCTAACCCTAACCCTAACACTAACCCTAAAACCTAACCCTAACCCTAAACCTAAACCTAACCCTAACTCTAACCACAAACCCTAACCCCAAACACTAACCGTAACACTCACACTCATTCTTACACTCACCCTCACACTCACCCTCACCCTAACCCTAACCATAACCCTAACCCTAATTCTAAACCTATCCCTAACACTAACCCTAAACCCTCACACTAACCCTAACCCTAAACCTCACCCTCACCCTCATTCTCACCATAAACCTCACCCTCACCCTCATAGTAACTCTATCTCTAACATGAATCCTAACAGTAACCCTAAACCTAACCCCTAACCCTAACACAAACACTAACCCTAAACCCTAACCCTACCCTAACCCTAAAACTAACACTAAACCTAACCCTAAACTTTAACCCTAACCCCAACACTAACACTCACCCTAACACTCACCCTCACCCTCATTCTCACCCTAAACCTCACTCTCACCCTCACAGTAAATCTAACTGTAAACCTAACCCAAACCCTAACCCTAACCCTAAACTTAACCCTAACACTAACCCCAAACCCCAACTCTAATCCTAACCATCAAATTAACACTAAACCTAAACCTAAACCTCACACTCATTCTCACCTTTGCCCTCACCCTCACCGTATCCCTAACCCTAATCATAACCCTAACCCT
>NW_026075668.1:0-1393 GCF_014885135.2 Alexandromys fortis
CTCTTTAATTTGCTCTCTCCAAATCCTCCCAGATAACTTTTATTTCTCCTACTCAAATTCATGGATTCCTGAGGTAGTGTCATATTCCAAGAATATATTTTACATGCTAAAAAGATTGGAATCTTATGATAGTATACATAAGTAATCCCAAAATTCTACAAGGTAACCCCTAAAGTTGATAAACACTTTTGTTAATGTGGCAGGGTACAAGAACAACTCAAAAGAATCAGTAGCCCTTCTATATACAAATGATAAAAGGACTAAGATATAAATCAGAGAAACATCACCCTTTAAATAGCAACAAATAACATAAAATATCTTAGGGTAATGCTAACCAAAGAAGTGAAAGACCTGTATGAAAGAACTTTAAATCTTTTTTAAAAAAAGAAACTGAAGATCAACTAAAAAAATCAGTAGCCCTCCTATACACAAAGAATAGAGAAGCAGAGAGGAAATTCAGAGAAACTTCACTTTTACAAAAGCCACAAATAGCATAAAGTATCTTGGGGTAACTCTAACCAAGGAAATGAAAGATCTATTTGACAAGAACTTTAAGGCACTGAAGAAAGAAATTGAAGAGGACACCAGAAAATGGAAGGATCTCCCATGCTCTTGGATGGGTAGGATCAACATAGTAAAAATGGTAATTAGACCAAGGGCAATCTATAGATTCAGTGCAATCCCCATTAAAATTCCAACAAAATTCTTCACAGACCTTGAGAGAACAATAATCAACTTTATATGGAAAAACATAAAACCCAGGATAGCCAAAATAATCCTATACAATAAAGGAACTTCTGGAGGCATTACCATCCCTGACTTCAAACTCTATTACAGAGCTATAGTATTGAAAACAGATTGGTATTGGCATAAAAACAGAGAAGTCGATCAATGGAATCGAATAGAAGACTTGGATATTAAACCACAAACCTATGAACACCTGATTTTCGACAAAGAAGCTAAAATTATACAATGGAAGAAAGAAAGCATCTTCAACAAATGGTGCTGGCATAAGTGGTTGTCAACCTGTAGAATGAAAATAGATCCATATCTATCACCATGCACAAAACTCAAGTCCAATTGGATTAAAGACCTCAATATTAATCTGAACACACTGAACCTGATAGAAGAGAAAATGGGAAGTAGTCTGCAACACATGGGCACAGGAGACCACTTCTTACATAGAACCCCAGTATCACAGACAATCAGGGCAACATTGAATAAATGGGACCTCCTAAAACTGAGAAACTTCTGTAAAGCAAAGGACACTGTCATTAAGACAAAAAGGCAACCTACTGATTGGGAGAAGATCTTCACTAACCCCGCAACAGACAAAGGTCTGATCTACAAAATATATAAAGAACTCAAGAAACTAGACTTTAAAATGCTAATT
>NW_026075669.1:0-1394 GCF_014885135.2 Alexandromys fortis
AAAAAAAAAAAAAAAAAAAAAAAAAAAAAAAAAAAAAAAAAAAAAAAAAAACTGAAAACAAACTGTGACTGTTGTTGAACAAATTTGGATTTTCTTTTTTGTTTCTGTTTGATTTTGTTTGTTTGTTTTTGATACAGGGTTTCTCTGTGTAGCCCTGGCTGAACTGGAACTCACTCTGTGGACCAGGTTAGTCTCAAACTCAAATTATCCTGCCTCTGCCTCCCAAGTGCTGGGATTAAAGGCGTGAGCCACCACTGCCCGGCTGTTGAACAAATTTTAAAATAAAAGTGTAGCACATTTGCTTCATTAAGTTACAGGGGGAAACTAGGGTAGATGGTCTACAAATGCAAAGTGAGGTCCCAGAGAAACCAGCCAACGAACACTCTGATACCAAACTGTGGCCTCCTCCCAGACAGTGAATAAATCCTGTTGAGTTAAAAAGGAAAGTCAAAAGAAGGGCCAGAGGGATGGCTTGGTAGGGAAGGTACTCATTGCTTAAGTTTGGTCTCTGGGATCCACATAGTAGAAGGAGAAAACCAACTCCTTCTGCAAGTTATCCTCTAACCTCAGCAGGCTTGCGCCTGTGCTCGTGCACACACAGCATACAAACCAACTTCAATAAAAAATACCTGTGTTTGGAGTAAGGGGTCAGAGGATCAATGGAGTCACTGAGGAGGGCCTGAAAGCACGAGATTTCAAAAATCAGCATAGAAATGGAGCTTGAGAGATGGCTTGGTGGTATCTTTTTCTTTTTTTATGTATAAGTGCTCTGTCTGCATGTGTGCCTGCAGGCCAGAAGAGGGCACCAGGTTCCATTATAGATGGTTGTAAGCTGTCATGTGGGTGCTGGGAATTGAACTCAGGATCTCTGAAGAGCAGCCAGTGCTCTAAACCTCTGAGCCATCTCTCCAGCCCTGCAAGACCCTTTATTACAAATTTGGAAACAATAGCTTTATTGTAATATTCATTAAAACTTAATGGTATGCTAATGTATACCTTTCCTCCCTATTCCGTGCTTTGGTCTAGATGTAAAGTCTCCACTCTGACCAGAAACAATTTTCTTCACACTTATGAGACAGAGTCATTTCTCCAAGTCTGCAGAAAAGAGAACATCTATACCTAGAGAGCAAAGGGTTATGTGCTCATTTAAGCAGCAGAGATACTAAAATTGGAATGATACAGAGATCAGCATGGCCCCTGTTCAAGGAGGACACACAAGTTGTAAAATGTCTCATATTTAGGAAGAAGGGAAGGAAGAAAGTAAGAAAAGAAAGGAGTTAAGAACCAAGGTGGTGGTGGCGCACGCCTTTAATCCCAGCACTCGGAGGCAGAGGCAGGCGGATCTCTGTGAGTTTGAGACCAGCCTGGTCTACAAGAGCTAGTTCCAGGACAGG
>NW_026075670.1:0-1392 GCF_014885135.2 Alexandromys fortis
GAGCTTTCATAATTAATAAGAAGTCTCTATGTCATTATTTGGGAGGTGACTGGCAGGCAGAGAAAGACTTGCTACAGTGAGATCTCACTGCAGAGGGGTCAGTTGGAGTGATCAGTGCTTTGGGGACATCATACACCTTCCCAGAATACTTCTTGGGGTCCAGTTTCTGTGGCCTGCATTTGTTGAGTCCAGGGGGGTTGTGCAAAGATGGGGACAGACCACCAAAGTCTAATAAACCAGAAGCAAACTTTATTACAGAAACCAGAACCCAGGAAAAAATTAAAAAAAAAATAAAAAATCTCCATGGGGCACAAAAAGCTTATCATCTAGCTGAGACCACAGCCAGAGATGGTTTGTGCAAGGCTGTGGCCCAGGCTGGTTTCTGAACACACCTTTTTAGAGTAGGGGTACCAAGCTTTAGGTCTGAACAAAGGAGTTTTTACAATCTCAAGGTAAAACTCAGATACAGATTGCCCTACTTTACAATGTTCATTAACAAGAGCTTTTCAGTAAAACTAGTGTTTGTACTTAACCTATTGCCTTCTTTGGTACTTCCAGGTGGTGTTTACTGAAGCCCTGTGGTCTCCCCGTTGGTGCTGCCAGTTTCACATAGCAGGGATAATGCATAACGCAGAGGTCATATATCTATTTTCTAAAAGTTGACTCAGCTCATATCCGTAGGCTAGCTCTCAGTGTGCAGAACAGAGCTATGGGTTGTAAAACGAAATAACCCACTGTTAATAGTTAATCCTTAAGCTAGTAAGAAAGCTGCTGACAGTCTGTTCTCGTTTTCCTAGGCTTACAACTTTATAATTGTTTTTTTATTTTTACATTCCTATTTTTAGAATCTACATTTTTATATTCTTATTCTTAGACCCTTCACCGTAACCCTCTTGTTGTCTCCCCTCCCCTCTATCAATTGATATGATGGAACGCTCTGACCAAAAGTAACTTAAAAAGGAAAGGGTTTATTTGCCATACACTTCCATGTCACAGTCCACTACTGAGGGAGGGCAGGGCAGGAACTCAAGCAGAGCTGAAGCAGAAACCATGGAGGAATGATGCTTGCTGTATCACTCACAGGCTCATCCATAGCTAGATTTCCCATACAACCCAGGGCCAGTTGCTTAGGGATGGTGTTGCCCACAGTAGGCTGGGCCCTCTTGCATTCATTAATATTTAAGACAATCCCCTACAGATGTGACCACAGGCCAAAGAGATCCAGGCAATTTCTCAATTGAAGCATTCCTCCCAGATACCTTTAGTCTGTTGTCAAATTGATAACTAAATTAAAGCTAGGACCATGCCCCAGGCCCTTGTCTGGCACTATGGAAGAAGAGATGCCAGGGGCTGGAGAGATGGCTCAGAGGATAAGAGCACTGGCTGCTCTTC
>NW_026075671.1:0-1379 GCF_014885135.2 Alexandromys fortis
TTTTTTTTTTTTTTTTTTGGTAGACAAGGTCTCTCTGGGTGGTTCTGGCTGTCCTAGAACTCACTCTGTTGATCAGGTTGGCCGCCATCTCAGAGATTTGACAGCCTCTGCCTCCAAGTGCTGGGGTTAAAGTGTGCACCACCATGCCTGGCCAACAAAAACTTCTTCACATAAGAGTATAGTCATCTTGAGTATTTCTGGGTGAAATACTGTCCGAGAAATGTCTGTTTCACAGAAAGCCTGGATCACTTTTATACTTCACCTAACCAGATTCTTCCATGGCCCATGGCAAATCTGTCTCTGAAGGATGCCCTGCTAGTCAATTTTCATCGCTGTGACAACATACTCGAGGGAGTAACTCAAAGGAGGAACGTTAGTTGTGGCTCACAGGTGCTGATGTATCAGAGCATCAATGTCCTCACCCTTTGGACCAGTAGGGAAGGAGACTATTGCAGAGAGACTGGAAGGGGCAGGAATAAGATCCAAGCTTCAAAGCACACCCCTTGCCTTTAACAAGGCGAACTCGCTAGTTTCTGTCACTTCCCATAGTGCCACCACATTATGACCCCACCAAAGGGTCAATACATTGACTGGGTCAGAGTCCTCATGAGCCCATTATTTAAAATCCTTACAGCTGGTTTTTTAAAGACTCATATTTTCCTACATGTGTGTTTTCCTATCCATATTCTATTACTATTTTTAAGGAAAGCAACATGGTAAGGCATATTGTGTGCTTTCTCATGAGGCATACTGTGTGCTTTCTCATGAGCCATACTGTGTGCTTTCTCATAAGGCACACTGTGTGCTTTCTCATGATGTTTCAAAGTAGCATGAACCAACTTGACCTGATGGACTTTATGGGAAAAACCATAAAGAAAGGTGCTTAGGAAATGCAGTGTGGTAAGTTATACCATGCCTCGGCACAAGGTCAGGTATTTGCAGCCCAACTTGCATGGGCTCCTTTTGCTCTCAAGTTCCTGATTAGTGCTGTGACTTCTGAGTGATTCTCACTGGCTTCTTGTGTCAGTGATAAGGTGAAGTAGATATAATTAATGTTGGGGCCACTGAGATTTTAGGGAGGCCTGGGTGAATCTATCTAGGAATTCTAGTATGAGTGAGTAAGTAATATGTGACATATGATTTCAAGGACCACAGGCGGTAGGGACATGGGACCAGCCTCTACAGATAAATACTGCACATATAGTCCTTTAAGAAGTGTTCTTTCCATGATCATGCATGGGAGATTTGCGAGTGTGGAATACGGCTTTAAATTTATGATATCACGGGGGCTGGAGAGATGGCTCAGCGGTTAAGAGCATTGCCTGCTCTTCCAAAGGTTCTGAGTTCAATTCCCAGCAACCACATGGTGGCTCACAACC
>NW_026075672.1:0-1393 GCF_014885135.2 Alexandromys fortis
TACTCATTTCTTCAAACTTTTTGTTATACTTCTCATCCATTTCTATAAAGGCGTTTTTTACGTGTTGTTTAATGTACTCTATTGCTTTCATAAAGTCAATTTTTTCACTTCTTCTGTGTTAGGGTGTTCAAGTCCTTCTGTTGTAAGCTCATTGGGTTCTGGTGTTTTTATGTTGTTTTTCAGATTGTTGGGTGAATTCTTGCCTTGGTGCCTGCCTATCTCCTCCTATTGATGCTATCTAATGTGTCTTTTAAAACAGGAACGGGTTTTCCTGCTGGCCAGGGGGCCTGCTTACAAAATGCCTTCTCTCCGTTTCTTGAGTCCCACTGCTGGCCACGATCTCTCTCACTACTCAGAAGGGTCTTCAGGACCAGGACCAGGCTCCCTGTTTACCAGGGATCTCGCCAACAAAAGGACTACCCCTCTGCAGGCCAGCCACCAAAACAGAGGAACTCCCACGGCCCTGTGCCCCAAGATCCCTATCCAGCGCCCAAACAGGCTAAACTTGGTGATCCCCCGGCCCTGTGCAAGGGAGGGGGAGTGAAGGAGGACCGTGGGCACAAGCTAGGATATGCCAGGGAGAGAGAGGTTTCAGCAGAGGAAGAGCATCCCCAGGACAGGGTACCAGCCCTAGCAGGCTAACCAGGGGGGGTCAAGGTGGTCGGGGAATGCCCCTGCTCCGTTTCCTCTCCCCACAGGGGGTGGTCTTCAGGGAGAGGACTAGGCTCACCCGTGGACCCTGTCTGCTTGCCGGTGTCGGCAGGTGTCTGCCCGCTGTGTGCGTCTGCACGCTTCTTTCTTTCTTTCTTTCTTTCTTTCTTTCTTTCTTTCTTTCTTTCTTTCTTTCTTTCTTCTTAGTTTTTTTTCTTTTTTTTGAGATGGGGTTTCTCTCCATCTTTGAAGCCTGTCCTGGAACAAATTCTCATAGACCCTGCTGGCCTTGAAGTCACAGAGATCTGCCTGCCTCTACCTCCTGAGTGCTGGGTTTAATGGAATTCACCACTGCCACCAGGCTTCCCCCTGCAAACTTCACAGTCAAAAATGATACATGGAAAGAGGAAACATTTCATTCACCCAAGTTTATGAGTGGCCGAGGTTAAATTTAAACCCAGCAAGGCTGTTCTCTGTACCCACAACAAAACACTGTGTACCACCCATCACAGAATGAATTGAGAACTTCTGAAACACCATGAAAAAGGAAAAAAAGATTGGAAGGCAGTTAAATTTAATATAGTCAGAAAAGAGGAGGGATAGTCAGGCAATGTTTTTCAATGACAGTTGACCTTGGACTTTTTGGATAAGCAATTTACTTGGCTAGTATGTAAGTTGAGCCAAGCACAGTGGCCTTTTCTGCTCATAAAAAGACCCTATTTTTTAAAAGGCCTAAAGGAGA
>NW_026075673.1:0-1392 GCF_014885135.2 Alexandromys fortis
CAGACTGGCCAGTAGGGAAGCAATAATGAGGAGGCAGGAAGGTGAATTGAGGGCCTCAAAAGATACAATGTGTAGATATATATGTTATTGTGTTGATTGTGTTGTGTTTTGTGTTTTGGACTGGAGAAAGACATTTGATTCTGGGAACTGCTAAGAAAGGCATTTTGACTTTAAAGTACAAGCCTAAGGATTTGATACTTTGGAAAAGAGGTTCTGCTTTTGTCTCCACAGAGGATGAGAACCTGTGGATTCATTGCAAATATATGCGGTTTGAATTAATGAGACTCCCTGAAATGTTGATGTAAAATATCCCCCAAGAATGCAGCGCCCCCGCTCAGCAGGAAGTAGCCAGACAAGTTGACAACGCCCTAATTCCCTAAAAGGTTCTTAAAGTGGGGCCCTTTCAATGGTTCTGGAGCAGGAGCAGCGAGCCTGCCTCCCTGCGTTCTGCTCCACTCCCTGCAGCAGTTTGGACCCAGAGAGAGTGTGTCTGGGGCCAGAAGACAGCTGGAGCAGAGCTTTGCTAGGCATGCTGCCCTGACCCAGTGGGTGCCCGACCTGGGGGACACCACGGCGGTGTCAGGAGTATCAGCAAACCATAGAAGTTCACAGGCTGTGCAGACGGCTGAGACTGTCAACCAGCAGGCTGAAAGAGTCAGCAATGCTTTGGACATTCAAAATTATCTTAATGGACATATCCATTTGGACATATTGTCCTTGAACCAACAAGTGGCACTGGTTCAGGAGCAAGTAGACTATCTTTGGCCTTTTCAACGGTTTATCATGTTATGTGTGTTACTCATGGCACTGTATTGCATGCTTCTGCTACTGTTATGGAACTCAACTGTCATATAAAAGGGGTTTGGAATACTGCTTTTGTTAATTTTACCACCCAGTTAGTGCATGCTAGATGGTTGCAGTGCTGGTCTGGCTCCTTGGCACTGTCAGTCCTGGGGATACTTGGTCTAGGGCTATGTGTATGTGTAGTGACTGACTGGCAATACTTTGGGGGCACCTAAGACAGGGAATATTAGAGGGCTATTCCCCATGACAGACAAGGTATTATAAAATAAAAGAGGGGGAGTTGTGATCCAGCTGCCCTCACTCTCCCTAACTGACAGCCGAACTTCCTTGTGGTCTGTAATTGACAAGGATGTTTGTGTTCTTTCTGGCTGGTGGGTCTCCACAGAAGGAGTAGAGGTATACAAGGTTGCTGGACAAAATAAAGGTTGCTGTTCTTCCACCTGAAAAGAAACCTCCGCGAATCAATCCCGGCACACACCACCAGTCTCGGCTATCCAGGCTGCGCTGGCTGCAGCAGTAGAGTCCAGGAATGTTGTAAACATCCTTCCATATACAGGGCAGTTCACAAAATATTCCAGTCCAAAGTGT
>NW_026075674.1:0-1393 GCF_014885135.2 Alexandromys fortis
TAGAAAAATATTTTTAAAGTAATTTAATTCCTTTCTATAACTTTCTAGAAAGTAAAAATCAACTTTGGCCTACATCCATTATTTACATAATCAACAGCAAATGTTGTTTCTCTCTCTCTTTAGTCAACAGCTGATGCCACCTAATAGTTCACCAAGTTGATAAACAACAGTTACTCCTTTCGATTTGGCACTGGGAGCTCTGTGTATCAAGTCCTTTTTCCCCTGGAGAGGTCTCCATGGGCCTGTTTAGACAACCTTGGTGCAGAGAAGTCTCTTAGAAAACAGTGTTTGATGATTTGGAGCAAAACAGACATATGGATCAAATTTCCCTGAAAATACATCAGGATTGAAAAATTAACTAGAAAGAAAACACTTGGCTTTGGCCAAGTCTGGAAAGGCCAGCTTGGAAGGCTTGACAAGCCCTCAAGCCCCACTGCGCTGCTGTGCCATGGGTTGGCACACACTGGTGCTTCGTCTCCATTCCCAGCACAAGAATCTGGGACTACAACATTTCTTTCTTCGGGACCTTAAGATTTTCAAAACAACATATGTTTGATACATGTAAAAATCCAACCTATTATAAACATCATATCTAAGAGTGAGACATAGATATGGCACACAAATATTTATCTTATAGGAAATTGATATAATTAATTGAACAGTTTTGGCTTCCAATAAATTTACTGAGTATTCTGTAGCTAATAACTATAGTTCTGTACATCAGCTTGGCTAAGTCTCCCAGACCAGCCTTACTAGCTCTACTTTTGTTGTACAGTCACAGAAGGTCAATTCACTATGCCAGGTGCCATCATCTCTCTGACTTCATGCAAGACTCAAACCATGTTAAGCTAGCCCCATCTCCCCTCTGTTACCACACAAGAGTCACCACAGTTTGATTAATTATTTATCCCCAGTAGACGTCAGGAACAGACCCAACCAATTAAGAAAGTGGGAGAGCAGTGGGTAGTGTTGAGGATTATATCCATGTCCGCTCCATTTCCTTTTTATTGTTCTTCCCACTCAACTTTATAATTTCCTCCTTCTATCTAAATTCTGAACAGATTCTTTCTTGTTATTAAATAATATAAGTCACTGGTCACTTAAAAATATCCATTGCTATCGGGAACTCACCGAGGCCAGCTGGCCTGGGTCTGAAAAAAAGCCCAGGATAAAACCGGTCTCGCTGAACGTAGCGGACAAGGAGGACTACTGAGAACTCAAGAACAATGGCAATGGGTTTTTGATCCTACTGCATGTATTGGCTTTGTGGGAGCCTAGGCAGTTTGGTTGCTAACCTTACTAGACCTGGATGGAGGTGGGTGGTTCTTGGACTTCCCACAGGGCAGGGAACCCTGATTGCTCTTTGGGCTGACAAGGGAGGGGGACTTGATTG
>NW_026075675.1:0-1392 GCF_014885135.2 Alexandromys fortis
CAGACAAGCCCTCAGGCACCCAGGGATGTTAAAGGCTCCCTCCTGCATGATCCACATATGACTCAGCTAAGCCCTTGCCCGCTTCCATATGCCCTATCATCTGTATATGATGGAGCCATGTCAACCCCTGTGTGCATGCACCAGGCAGCTTTTAAAAGCTGGATGAGCCATCTTCCTCCTCCCTGTCTCTGAACACTGACGTCCCAGGCCTCTGCATGCCCCCTCTAATAAACTCCTAAGAGTGTTTGTTGTGTGTTCTGTGTTTCCTACTTGGTAAGAAAAAATCCTAAGATTGCGCAGCTCTGCTAGCACAAAGAAGTCCCATTAGGTGAAATGAAACCAAATCAAAATATCCATCATTTTATTAAGTACAGCGCCCTCTAGTGGCTGATCCCTTGTTCTAATCAGGACACGGTGGAGCCCATGCAAACTGGGAACCAAGTGTTTCTCCTCTAGGATCCCACCTAAATATGCTGTGGGAGAGGTCCTGACTCCTCCCTGGGTGGTCAGTACCTGGAATGTTGGGATTTGGAGTCCAGGATAATGCAACTCCCAGGCCAGGGGGTACTAGGATGAATGCCAGGGGCTGGAGGCTAAGCTCCAGACTTAACATTTCTCACTTGTACCAATTAATTTCAATTACCCACTGGCAAATGTTCGGTTTTTCCCAGTGAATTGAATTAATAGTACGTGCTTGCATATTTGAGTATATTTATTTTTGCAAATGCTTTTATGGGCAGCAGTGGCAGATATTTGGAATGAGTTTAAGAGGTAATATTGTTCCAATTCTCCACAACTCCTTTTTTGGATGTTATTCAGGTTTCTTGTTTTCCTGGGTTGTGTGATTTTTTTTTGTTTGTAGACTATGTAGCAGCTGTGGCCTTCTCCCTAGTCTGTCTGTACAGAGCAAAAGCAACTTTCACTGAGATTATAGAGATCATCATAACTGCTCCTCCAGAAGCACTGTATAGAGGGCTGTTAGGTGACCTTTCCTTGAAGTTTTCTGGTTTTGTGTTCTCTATCTTTAGTGTTTGTGAAAATTATGGTATTGGTAAAGTTATCTTTTAGAATAAGCATCAAGATTGATAGTCACAGTGTCATTCACTTGAATTTCAACTAAGACCTTCCTTATGGTACAGTATGAACATGCCAGAGGCATTTCTTTCCATCATTTGTCTAATTTTCATTTGTTCCTACATGATTTTGAGGTAAGAATGTCCCTAAATATCTCGCTTTTACATTTTGATTGTGGTTAGAAGTTAACTAAGCATGCTTAAGGCAAGGGACAACATTGCGTGTTCATGTTCAGACTCCCTAGGTAAAATCTCCATGTTTTATTTGTTGAGGAAAAACACTGTTATGAACACAATTCCCACGCAAGATTTTTTTTTT
>NW_026075676.1:0-1392 GCF_014885135.2 Alexandromys fortis
TTTTTTTTTTTTTTTTTTTTTTCCCAATAGACCAGATTTTCCGAGAAAAACAAACTTCATATGGAGTATCTTCTCTGCCTATCATCCTCACAGAAGTAGGTCAGTGCTTCCAGGAGTAGTCTTGTCTCATGTCAAAAGAATTCTTAGTTATTAAAACATTAAATGCCATATTCTGTAGGTCTTTGAAATGTTTGAAGATTACCTATTTGGATACTATATCTATTTGGAATGTATTTCTGCACCTAGAAGACCTACCTAACGTGACTATAAATTTGACAAACATGGGTGACTATTAACCTGTAATTCTTTTTAACCTATTTATAATCTAAGGACTGGAGCTTCATAATACAAAAATAAACAAGCTGTAGAAGTAATACCTCATCAAAAATAGAAACATGTACAATATAAGGACAATAATCTTAAAATTGTGACAATATAAAAAAAGCTTTAATCAGAGTAGAAATGTAATGCAGTATGACAGAAATAACCTTAAATTGCAATAATATGTAAAAATATCCTAAACAAAAGCAGAAACATATATACAGTATAATAAAAGTAGTCTTACATTTGTATCAATATACAAAGGTATCTTAAACATAAGTAGGGACATATATACAATAATAACAAAAGTAATTTTGAATTTGTATCAATATATAAACAGGAATAAAAAATGTACATTTTAACAAAAATAACTTTGAATTTGTATCAGTATATAAGAATCCATACCAATATAAATTATTTAAAACTAATGGTTGCTTTTTTAGTTTAAAGTAGATTTTATAATCTACCTTATTATCCTATCATATTTATCTTTTTTTATTCCAAATAAGATCACCAAGATAATCTCTGTTGTTATGCCCCAGCCCTATAGCAACTTATTACCAACCCCCTACAGATGGCAATTATCTGTAACCCAGAGAAAAAACAAAACCACCCACTCCACCTATTGGGAAAAGGAATCATCATGTTCTTCAAATTACTTCCTATTGTCTGGGGGAGATGATGGTATCGCGTGGGAACCTATAGTCAGTCTATGAGTAGTAGGTAAAGCTTATCTGAAGTTGTAGCTTGAGTGGTGTAAGAGGGTGGACACCTTTGAATTGTCCTGAGTAGTTAGTAGCCCAGAGTTGATCTCTGAGTGGTGTTTATTGGCTCAATGGCATTGTTGGAATCCTTTTATTAGTATCAAATCCATGTACAATGATTACAAGACAGAAGGAGGAGGAATCCAGGTTACATCACCAGCTGCTCCTCTGATCCAGCTGGGAAAACAGCTCTCTGTTGTTGTGCCATAACCTCATTATCAAAGGTTAAAGGGGAAGCTCCAAAGTGGAACTTTGCCAGCTCCCACACCATCCAAGAGGGTGTGTGACCCTCAACTTCAGTTCTTTT
>NW_026075677.1:0-1394 GCF_014885135.2 Alexandromys fortis
AAAAAAAGCCCAAAACAAACAAATAAAAAGATACATGTTATGAACATTTCCCATTTCATGAAATACTATATAAAAGCATTTAGTGCCAACTCTAGTCGTCCATGGAATAACGTCCTCTGGTACATAGCCATGGTGGTTTGAGTAAGGACGGCTCCCATAGGTCCACATGCTTGAGTGTTTAGTCCCAGGGAGTGGAACTGTTTAGGGGATCAGAGGAATCAGGAGGTGCGACTTTGCTGGAGGAAGTGTGATACTGGGAGTGGGCTTTGAGGGTTCCAAAGTCCATCTGGCCAGTCCCAGCCTCTCTCCTTGCTGTCTGTGGATCGATCAGGATCCTAATTAAATGCTTTCTTTTGTAAGAGTTGCTGTGGTCACGGTGTCTCTTCACAGCAATAGAACGAAGACAATAACCATTATTATCATTTTCTGTCTTTTGAGACAAGGTCTCATTTGGTAGCCTAAGCTGCCTTTGAACCTACTACTGTAGGTTCAAATTCACCCACCTCAGGCTCTCAAATGCTGGAAATAAAGGCATGTGCCAGTGATATTTAATAATACCACAACTATGATTTTTATTTCAATATAAGGTCTCACCATATGACCCTAACTAGCCCACAACTTCCAATGCAGCCTAGGCTGGCCTTGAACTTGTGATACTCCTGCACAGCCTTCGAGACACTGGGCTTCCAGGAGTGCATCACCACACCCAGCTAATCACAATTTGTGAGCCTAAATTTTGGTTTGCGTTTAGAAAGCGTTATTGTGTGTATTTGTGGGTGTGGACACGTGCGAGTCGCTGGGCACGTGCTGAGATCAGAAGACAATTTTGGGAGCCTGTTCTCTTCTCCTGCTGTGGACTTCAGGGATTGAACTCAGGCAGTAAGGCTTGTTCAGCAAGGACTTTTACCTGCTGAGCCCTGAAACCATTTTGTTGTTGTTTCTGAGGTTTCTCTTTTGTAGCCCTGGTTGCCCTGAAACTTGTTACATAGACCTAGCTGGCCTTGCACTCACAGATATCTGCCTGCCTCTACCTCCTGAGTGATTAAAGCCACACTCAACTAAAATTATTATTTCTTATTTATTCATTTGTTTAGTTTTTCGAGACAGGGTTTCTCTGTGTAACAGCCCTAGCTGTCTGGAACTAGCTCTGTAGACCAGGCTGGCCTCGAACTCACAGAGATCTGCCTGCCTCTGCCTCCCAAGTGCTGGGATTAAAGGTGTGCACCAACACCCATCTAAAATTGTAATCTCGGGGGCTGGAGAGATGGCTCAGTGGTTCAGAGCATTGCCTGCTCTTCCAAAGGTCCTGAGTTCAATTCCCAGCAACCACATGGTGGCTCACAACCATCTGTAATGAGGTCTGGTGCCCTCTTCTGGCCTGCACGCATACACAC
>NW_026075678.1:0-1393 GCF_014885135.2 Alexandromys fortis
TGCAGGCCAGAAGAGGGCACCAGACCTTATTACAGATGGTTGTGAGCCACCATGTGGTTGCTGGGAATTGAACTCAGGACCTCTGGAAGAACAGTTGGTGTTCTTAACCTCTGAGCCATCTCTCCAGCCCTCAACAGGAATTTTCTTGAGAACATCATAAAGCCAACAAGGGACAATGCAGTGGTCCCTAACAACACTCTTACAGAAGAAACAGCACATTTCCCATGAGGCTTATTCCTAATGGAGACTCAAAATAGGGTCAGTGAGGGAACCAGGGACTGAGAATAACCAGCCCTGATCTCAAAGAAACAGCCACCAAAAAGGTCATCAATCACAGTTAGGACAAATCTAAATTATCACTTACTCGTGGGAATTTAGGGGACAGTGTCTGTAAAAATGAACTTACAGAGCCCGAGAGATGGCTAAGCAGTTAGGAGCACTGGCTGCTCTTCCAGAGGTTCAACTCCCAGCGACCACATGGGTTGGCTCACAGCCACCTATGATGGAATCTGATGCCGTCTTCTGGCATGCAGGCATACATGCAGATAAGAGCATTCATACACATAAAATAAACAATTTTTTCCAAAAAAATGATTTTACAATAGCTATGAATTAGAAACAATCTAGATGTCCATTTCCAGGTAGATGGATAAATAAATTATGGAATATTCATACAAAGAATTAGTGCTTAGCAATAAAAATTAACAAACTCATGCTGGTGGCAGGTATGGAGCCGGTCTAGCTGCTTGCTGTTCAGTGAGACCTTGGAGTTGACACCTGTCATAGCCAGGACAAGCTAAGAGGCAGCAGAATGGGTACCCAGCCAGCCTGCAGTTACAGCTGCATCTCAGCGACCCCACTGTAGACATGTCTGAAGAGAGGCCTGGGAAGGTGAATCTGACAGAGCCATTTAAGGACAAGATGGGTGTGCTGTTCAGAGTTGCTGGGACATTTACCCCTCCACGGGTCTGAGTGTTAATTATGTCTTTGTGACCAAAACGTGTCATCAAACCCACAAAACAGAATGCAAAGCCCCTGGCTGATATCACTGGAGCCTTCGGGAAGAAGATGGACTTATTACTAAATGATTCCTCAGTTTCCCTCTTAGGGAATTGCAGGCTCAAGAGGTTGTCTGTGGCGATAGAGGACAGGAAGGCGCTGTACTGCACTTATGTACAGACACATAGACACACACACAAAAAAATTTTTTTTAAGGCCAGGCAGTGGTGGTGCACACCTTTAATCCCTGTACTCAGAAGGTAGAAACAGGTGGATCTCTGTGAGTTCGAGGCCAGCCTGGTCTATATAGCTAGTTTCAGGACAGGCTTTCCAGGACAGAGAAACCCTGTCTCAAAAAACCAATACTGAAAAAAAAGATTTTTTTTTTTTTTTT
>NW_026075679.1:0-1335 GCF_014885135.2 Alexandromys fortis
GCTTGGAAAGTACAGGTAACTATATCAAGGTATACCAGAAGCCCAAGATTATCCATTGAGCTCTATTCTGAATGCATTCATCATCTGCCCTCTTGTGTGTAAAAAAAAAAAAAAAGGGAGTCTGAATAAATTTTAGCAATTCTTTCTGTTAACAAAAACAAAACTGACTCTTCCTTTTCTCCTGCAGTAGTTCATGGCCCCTTCAGACACCTTGGAAGCTAATCAATGGAGTTGAAGCTCCAGGTGAGAACCAGCTGCATCTCCCCAGATTCTGTGAGTAAAGCCACAATTTCTTTAGCAACAGGGTCTTATTATCACCTTCTGTAAAGTGTACGAGGTGTGAATCAGACAGAGGGTTAGTATCTAGAATATACAAGGAACTAAAGAGACTAAACAACAAAAGCCACAAACAATTCAGTTAAAATTGAGGCATAGATTTGGTACGCTTTCTGGCCTCTTCAGATGTCAGTCACATACATGGTATGTAGATGTACATATAGACAAAATACCCGAACACATGTAGTAAAAAGGGAGATCTAAAGAAAAGAAGGACAAATGATTGAGAAATTAATCTGTTTTAAATATTCAGTTTTAAACTATCCTTAGCTATCAAGGCAAAGAAAATTAAATTCCTTGGAGATTTCATCTTCACCTAACAAATCTGGTAAGATAAAAATATGATGGAGAATGTTGACAAGGATGTGGGGGTGGTGACTGCGTGTCCATTGCTGGTGGGAGCGTGAAGTAATGCAATCACTCTGGAACTCACTCTGGAGATTCCTCAAAAAGCTAGAACAGTTTCACCACATGACCTACCGGTATCTACCTTAGTAACCCACTCAAAGACTCGATATCCTACTGTAGACATAATCGCTCCTCCTTGTTCATGGGTGCTCTATTCCCTATGCCAGATGGCCATCAACTGATGAATGGATAGTGAAAATGTGTACATTACACAAAGGAATATTATTCGTGTGTTAAAAATGAAATTATGAAAATTTGTGTTAAAATTGGGAACAGTCATTCCGAGTGAGGTATCTCTGACCTAGAAAGGCAATTGTCCCACACTTCCTATCATTTGTGGATATTAGCTGCGGATATTACATTATCTTCTGACATATGTATTCTGTTTGGAATCCCCATAGAAGTCATAAAGTCATTAAGAATGAAGGTTTAAGGAAGGAAGATAGAACATGGTGGTGTAAAGAATTAAAAAGGAAAAACGGAACAAGAAATATTAAATGGGTTGGGGGTAAAGGGCAATACAGGAGAAGAAATACAAAAAAAAACCCAGGATAGCCAAAACAATCCTGTATAAAAAAAGAACTGCTGGAG
>NW_026075680.1:0-1344 GCF_014885135.2 Alexandromys fortis
GGCGGGGCTCTGGGCATCGGCTACCGGAAGTCCGTCCGCGCTCCCGGAAGTCAACACACGGGCGCCCGGGGCAACGGGGGCGGGGCTGGGGCACGTGGGGCGGGGCTTGGAAAGCCGTGGCGGGGCTCTGGGCATCGGCTACCGGAAGTCCGCGCGCGCTCCCGGAAGTCAACAGACTGGCGCCAGGGGCAACGGGGGCGGGGCTTGGGAAGCCATGGCGGCGCTCTGGGCATCGGCTACCGGAAGTCCGTCCGCGCTCCCGGAAGTCAACACACGGGCGCCAGGGGCAACGGGGGCGGGGCTCGGGGACGAAGTGGGCGGGGCTTGGGGGCGTAGGGCGGGGTCTACGGTGCGGACCGGGCCCGCGGGGACCCCATGGCGGCGCTCTGGGCCTCGGCTCCGGAAGTCCGTCCGCGCTCCCGGAAGTCAACACACGGGCGCCAGGGGCAACGGGGGCGGGGCTTGGGGACGTGGGCGGGGCTTGGGGACGTAAGACAGGCTCCGGGAATTTTAATTTTTAAAACAATATTCTCGGCATGGGCGACTCGGAAATCAAAGCATTGATAATAAATTTTTACAAACCACAAAGGCGCTGCGTTCCGGAGCATGAAAAACTAGGTCAGAATTATGTAATAATAAATAATAAATAATTAATAATAACCATATTATTAGCATGACATTTTTTCATTTTTTTTAAGGGTCGGAGCAAATATTTTTATTGTCATTTTATGGATTAAGAAACTGATATAAATAATGAAGAATAAATAATTAAAATAACCGTATTATTAGCATGAAATTTTTATTTATTTTTTTTAAGGATCGAAGCAAATATTTTTATTATCATTTTATGAATTAAGAAACTCATAAACTATATTTTTCTAACGTCCATAGTGAGTCGCTGAACCGCGATTGGAACTTTTCCACGTGATTAGGAAAAAAATCGTAATATTAACGCCATCGCTTTCTACTCACACACCGAAATAACATCAGTAAGGGAAATAGAAATATAAAATAAGCAAATATAATCAGTAATACAGTATAATGTGAACACGTGGCGTGTATTTTTGATTTCGCTGGTAGAATGTAGATTAAAGAATAAATAAATCAAATTACTGGGCCGTTTTAAACGGAATTAACCCTAGTGAGACGCCGGACGGACTTTAAACCCTGGCGGTTCCCGTGTTTGTTTAGCGCCTGGCGTGCTGATAAATCTGATTTATGTTTATATTTCCACAATAAATCTGATTTATATTTATATTTCCACAATAAATCTGATTTATATTTATATTTCCACAATAAATCTGATTTATATTTATATTTCCACAATAAATCTGATTTATATTT
>NW_026075681.1:0-1346 GCF_014885135.2 Alexandromys fortis
AAAAGTCCACTATTAAGCAGAATGTTAGATATAAATGTTGGTTTATTTACTTTTAAAATATGTGATAGCATTTATTTATGCTGAATTTATTCTTCTGCCATAGGCCTTTGTTTCTTCATCTTGTTCTGGGGTATTATTTTCTTCTGCGAAGCTTGTTCTGTTGGTTTATGAACAATGTGTCCCTTCCCAGGAAGGATTACCTCATTGCCTTAGGGGAGTTCATGCACGGGTTAATCTGACCATGAGCTCTGTAAATTTCACAGCGCACCTTAGCTCCTCAGGGGCTCTGTTCACCTGGATGTGTTGAATGACTAGAGAGAGACTCAGCACTTAAACCCTTAAGTTCATTGTAGTTTTCTACATTTTGAGCGTGTGACATAAAAATTCAGCTTTTTAGGGACGCTGAGCTTGTGTCCTGCTCCACTGTAGCTTGCTTATCAAAGACTTAACAGTGAGCATACACATATAACTGAATATTTAGCACATAATGTCTTTCTGGGTCGAGGGTACCTCACGTTTAGGTTCTTTCTAGCTCTGGCTACTGGGAAAAGAAGGACATGGTTGAGCAAGTGCCTCTGTGGCAGGGTGGCACATTCAGTTTCTGCCCGAAAGTGGTGCAGCTGGGTCTTGAAGCAGATTCCTCAATTCCGATCTTCCTGACGAACTGCCACGTTGAGTTCTGTAGTGGCAATACAAGTTTGTACCCGACCAGTAATGGATGAATGCTTCCCTTACTCCATATCTTTGCCAGCGTGGTCTTTCATTTGTTTTATCGATCTTAGCTATTCTGGTGGGTATAAAATGAATTCTCAAAGTCATTTTGATTTGCATTTCTCTGATAGTTAAGGATATTGAATATTTTATAAAGTGTTTGTCACCTCTTTGAGTTCCCTCTTTTAATAATTCTCTTTTTTAGATCTGTACTTCATTTTAAAATTGGGTAGTTTGATTTTTGATATCTAGTTATTTTAATGGGTTTTGGATAATACACTTATCAGAGGTATAGCTGGTATGAATCTTCTCCCATTCTGTAGACTGCTGTTTTGTCTGGATGATGGTGTCCTTTGCTATGCAGAAGTTTTTTGGTTTCATAAGATCCTGATTACTAATTTTTCATTTGTTTGTTTGTTTGTTTTTCCTGGTATTCTGTTCAGAAGGTCTTTTCCTGTACCAATGAGTTCAAGGCTATTACCCATATCCTCTTCTGTCAGAGTCAGTGTCTCTGACCTTATGTTCAGGTCTTTGGATCATTTGTAGTTTTGTATAGGGTGAAAATGTGAGTCTTTTTGGATTGTTCTACATGCAGCATTCCTGTTTGACGAGGATCATTTTTTTTTTTTTTTTTT
>NW_026075682.1:0-1361 GCF_014885135.2 Alexandromys fortis
ATGCACATAAAGTAAATAAATAAAAAATAAATAAAAGATTTAAAAAAAAAAAGAAACCTAAGACAAGCCTTGTGCACGGAAAGGGCTTAGCTGTGCTGAGCCTTTCAGCTGACTGTGGGGAAACTGGTACAAGGAGCCCCCTAGAGAGCTGGGGATGGAGAATCAGACCGAAGCAGATACCCAGAGTCTGGTTGAAGTCTGGAGCCACTGTTTCCTAAGGAAGCTGGTGGGATGGGTCTGTAGTCCCAGCGCTGGAGAGAGACAGGTGATCCCTGGAGCCCACTGACCAGCTAGTCTAGGCAATCTGTGAGCTCCAGGTTCAGCAATGAGCCTGTCTCAAAAATAAAATGGAAGTGGTAAGGGAAAAACCAACATTTATCTCTGACCTCCAGATGTGCTCACACAAATGTATATACACACTGGCATGCACATGTGACCCACACGAACATACCCAAGGGGCTGGAGAGATGGCTCACTGGTTAAGAGCACTGGTTGCTCTTCCAGAGGACCCAAGTTCAATTCCCAGCATTTTCATCAAGTAGACTCAAAACTACTTATAAGTCCTCCTCCAAGGATCCCAATGCCCTCTTCTGGCCACTGTGGGCATCTTCACACACATAGCAGACAGACACACACACACAAAAATAAATAAATAAATAAAATTTAAGAAATAAATCCTCAAAATTCCATTAAATTTTTTACTGAATTGCTGAGCATGGGGTGTACACCTTTAATGCTAATGCTAGGGAGGCTGAGGCAGGAGGATCTTGAGTTTGAGTTCTGTTTGGAATACACAGCAAGCTCCAGGCCTGCATGGGCAATATACCAGCACTATGGAAAAAACAAAAAACCAAATAACACACAAACTGTGAAGTGAGAATCTATATCTATATATTTCTATATATTTCAATATATAGTTACTTTTAGTATAACTACAGTCAATCTGTGAGTTATTTACAGTTCCCATATTAATTATATATAAAGAAACTAGTGATAGTTAGCCATGACTTAGACTTAGAACTGCATCTCCTAAAGTATTTTGTTAATAATATTGATCCTTTGGGATACTTAAGATAAAAAAAAAAAAGTCTTCTTACCCAAATTCCTAGGAAATCACTACCTACTCTGTCCTGCTAGAGTATCCACTAGCATTGAAAAACCCTGCAAAGTCCTGCCGTAAAGCAGCATCTCCAACTGTGTTAAGTTCAACCTTTCCCATACTATGTAGCCTTGGCTGACCTCCTGCTCCCCCAACACACACAAAAAAATTATAGCAGTTTGCCTACCTTTGCTCTCGGGTGTTGGGACTGAAGGAGTATACCACACCCAGCCCAGAACATTTTTTTTTTTTTTTTTTTTTT
>NW_026075683.1:0-1393 GCF_014885135.2 Alexandromys fortis
CAAAGCTACGGAGAAACCCTGTCGCAAAAAAAAAAAAAAAAAAAAAAAAAAGTGTTTTGCCTGTGTATATGTGCATTACTTATGTGCCTAGTGCCCAAGGAGACCCAAAGACGTCTGCTTCCCTGGAACTGGAGTTACCAGTAGTGGTTGTGAGCCGCCATGTACATGCTGGGAACCAAACTGGGGTCCTTTGGAAGAGCAGGGAGTGATTTCAACCACTGACCTATCTCTGCAACTCTTTGCTTGCTTGCTTGCTTCCTTCCTCCCTCCTTTTCTTCCTGAATCTTTCTCAGAGTGGCCTTGAACTTGCTATGTGATGAGTTGACGTTGAGCTTCTGGTCTTCCTGAAGTGCTGGGAATATAAGTGTGTACCACCATGCCCAGTTGGTTAGCCAGGACATTGTGCATGCTAGGCAAGCATGTTTTTGCAATCGAGCCACATCTCTATCTCCCTAAAACAAACTACATTTGGCTTTCAGAGGCTGCGCAAACTCTGTATTCCCCTGCTGTAATCTCTGGACTCTCCAGCCCCTCTTCTAAGATAAACTGAAGAGTTACTTCAGTGTGTGTGGTTTCCACAGCAGAATTTACATTGCACGAGGTGGGAGACATGTTGGATTTTCCTCACTTCTTTGTATCCCTTAGGTCAGCACACAATGGCCCTTAACATTTGCCGAGTAGGGATTAAGGGCAGAATCATTGTGTAACACGTGGAAGATGGTGGGTTTGTTCTTTGTCTCTAAAAACAAACAAACAAACAGATAACAATAACAACAACAGAATTGTTAGATTTATGTGTGCACAAGTGGTAACGAAGAAAGGAAAAGGTCCTGGCGGCGACTTGTGATAAGAAAAAGGCAGAGGCCTGGCGCAGGTGGCGCACGCCTTTAATCCCAGCACTCGGGAGGCAGAGGCAGGAGGATCTCTGTGAGTTCGAGACCAGCCTGGTCTACAGAGCTAGTTCCAGGACAGGCTCCAAAGCCACAGAGAAACCCTGTCTCGAAAAAACAAAAAAAAAAAAAAAAGAAAGAAAGAAAAAGGCAGAGGCAGGAACAGAGTATATGCTAGGATGTTTGCACGGTACTTACTTGCTAGCATCCTGTCCTTTTGGTCTGTATCCTCTGCTATCTTGTCTGAGCAGGGCAGGCTTCATTCAGTGATTTGTCCAAAGTCTCTGCTGCTTAGTATAGAATTGAAACTTTACCATGGGATGTTTTAACCCAGAGCTGGGTGCAAGAATCATGTGACTTTTCCTCCCTCTTTCACAGGGATTGATGACAAGTAGGTCTATAAAGGTGACATGGCCAAGTTACAAAGGCTGTGTTTCTGGTTAAGGAGTTGGACTTTGTGAGGACCCAGGTTTCGATTGTGGGTTTCTTTTTTTTTTTTTTTT
>NW_026075684.1:0-1402 GCF_014885135.2 Alexandromys fortis
AAAAAAATCACAGCTAGAAAGCAGGTACTTTTAAGACATTTAATCAGCACAACATCAATATTGAAAATATACAATCAATACCCACAATTCAAGAAATCAATGGCAACTCAATAAAATGGCCACAAGATTAGAATAGGATTTAATAAAATTAAAAGCTAAGTTTCCAAAAATCAGATGGATAAATCTACTGAAGAACTATAGACTGTGACTACAGTGGCATGGTCTTTTAAATACCAGTCTTTAAAAGTTTGGGGGTATCAGTTTCTGAAGATCATGTGAATACAAATGATCAGAAATGCCTTGGAAAATAAATGATATTATCTGAAGTTAAACTTTCTTCTTTCCACCCCCAGCCCCAATCTATTGATTCTCTGTATATAACCTGACTATTGTTGTTTTCTCTCTGCCCTGCTCCTGATTCTCTCATTATGTTCTCTCTATTTCCTGCTATTTCCCCCTCTCTTACAGATAGCCCTGGCCTTGTCAGTCTGCTGGCCAAGTTCAGTCTACTTCTTTCTCTTTCTGCTCTTGGATCTTCCAGACGCCACTGCCTGTTTTCTCTATTGTATCTCTAACAAAAACCTTCCCCTTAACAATTGGACAAAAAACATCCGTTTTCCTCTACAACAGTAGCTGTCCTTCTGAACATAAACCATTGTAAAACCCTTGTGTATATCCTTCAGGAAATATACGCAGACACTGTTTACAACATCAAGACATTGCAGCTTCAGATGTGCTAGCAGAGAGTGAATACATTGTGTATCACTCAACAGAATACTGTATAGCAAGCTTCACCAATGTCCCAGCCTACACAGACTCTTGCAGCAAGTACAGGGATATCAGCTGTTTTGCTCTGACCCATCTATGCTGCCTGGGAATCAGTTGCACCATGAGCCATGTCTGCACAACCTCCTGTACCCTGTTTCAGCTGCTTATGCCCATCTAGGCTCCCCAGGAAGGACATTCCAGGCACCAGCCCCTGGCTTCTGGAAATAGGCTTACCTGCAGCTCCCAGTAATTTTGCTTCAGGAGCTCACACTATATGGCTTGTGCATCAATTAGGAGAAGATACCTAAACTTACTTAGTCCCACTTTCACTACTCTGGAACTTCCTATATCAAAGCAGTGCAAAATGGGTACCTCTGGCCTAGTAAGTCTTAGTCTTTTTCTGAATATTGTAAATGCTCCCACTGAAAGAAGAAAGGTAAATTGAACAAATAAAGAAGACAGAAAGAAAGGAAGTAATCAACCAACTAACTTCTGTAGATACACAAGTCTTAATGCAGAAAAAGAAAGACCACAAAAAAGGACCTTGGACTTTCCACAGGGCAGGGAACCATGACTGCTCTTTGGATTAGAGAGGGAGGGGGAGAGGAGTGGGGGGAGGGGGAGAAGAGTGGGG
>NW_026075685.1:0-1390 GCF_014885135.2 Alexandromys fortis
TTTTAAGAAGTTTAAATCCGAACACGGTGGAAGAAGGCAGGTCAGATCATCAGAGAAGTGATCTGAGTTCTAAACCTTTAGCTGCCCCCCCCCCCCCCCCCCCCCCCCCCCACGCTTAGATGTTCTTTCCTTTAGGGCCTGCTTTGTTCAGTTCCAGTTTTTAAGAGAAAAACAACTCTGTTAGACCTTCCCACCCTCACTTCTGTGATGGAAGAAGCAGTTATAATCTCTCGGGCTCTTGGCCTCTGAATCTTGAGTGAAGATTCAGCCTGCACTCAGGTACAGCCCACACCTGGCCTGGGGCAAGGCAAGAAACTAGACGCAGGTGAGTCCACACACACCACCACCCCCTGCCCCCCAGACCTCTAGTTACGGGTATCTGCGTGCTTCACCCGGCTCAGTACGCTTTCAAGCCTTGGTTGTGGAGGAATGGGAGATATTCTGGGTAACGGGTCCCGCCCACGCTCGACCCCAGGGTACCTTTTTATTTTCCCGTTGAGCTTTTTTTAATCATTATTTTCACTTTCATTATCTTGCTGGTAGAACCCATTTCCTCCGCAGCTCAACGTGGGGCGTTTCTAATTTGTACTTGAAGGAGAAATGGACCCATACTCCGAGGTAACTTGTGTTCTCTCTGTGAAGCGACGTGGTCAAAGGCATCGAAGAGTCGCGTCCCTCGTCTAGACGCGTAGGAGGGATAAGCCTGCAGTGATGCGCGAACTTGGAGACCTCCTAGTACCGGTCGTTTGACGCCAGCAGTGTATCCCATCCAAGCTATATGGTTCGGTGTCAACCACTAGGAGCGGATGGGTTTCAATCCGAACATTTGTTTTCTGCTTCCTTATTCACTTCCCCCTCTACGCCCGGCAGCTCGAAGCCTCTGGGCCTTCTAGGTGGTCCCACGACTTCGGACCACTCCCTGACTCTTAAGGCCACAGTCTGTTCCTACAAGAGATGGGCTGTGGAGTGATTCTAACAATACTGTCTTTATTTTAAAAGAGTGCAGTGGAGGGTCAGAAATCAGGCAGCAACAGCAAATAACCACAGGTGGGATCAGAGGTCATCTGTAGGCAGGCCTTTAAAGCTCAACATTCCTCAAATGCCACGTCCTAGCAACCACACAAAGAGGCTTCTGGCACAGGGAAGGACGATCGCTGATGGAGGTGTGGGGGATCAGACAGGTCTAGGAATGTTCTCGCATGGGCACTGAGGACCAGCTTAGCTTCCTGTACCAATGACGGTGATTGACACGATCCCACCTTCAGGATGGGCCCCGGCGTTGGAGAACTTCAGGACTTGGAAATATAAACATTTACTGTGTGGAAACATTTCACTGCTGCTGCCTCAGAGCAAAGGCCAAAAAAAAAAAAAAAAAAAAAAAAAAAAAAAA
>NW_026075686.1:0-1395 GCF_014885135.2 Alexandromys fortis
CCCAATCAAGTCCCCCTCCCTCGTCAGCCCAAAGAGCAATCAGGGTTCCCTGCCCTGTGGGAAGTCCAAGGACCACCCACCTCCATCCAGGTCTAGTAAGGTGAGCATCCAAACTGCCTAGGCTCCCACAAAACCAATAGATGCAGTAGGATCAAAAACCCATTGCCATTGTTCTTGGGGTCTCAGTAGTCCTCATTGTCCATTATGTTCAGCGAGACCGGTTTTAACCCAGGCTTTTACAGATATAGGCCAGCTGGCCTTGGTGAATTCCCGATAGGACATCCCCATTGTCTCAGTGTGTGGGTACCCCCCTCGCGGTCCTGAGTTCCTTGCTCTTTTTTTTTTTTTTTTAAATGGGTGCTGGGACTCAGATCCAGAACTACACACATGCTAAGCGCATACTCCAGTAAGCTACATTCTTAGTGCTTCACACATTAACATAGAGTAGTCATTTACAGATACCGGGAACAGAAACCTTGAGCTTCTCAGGAAATGCTCATAAAATACATGGTTAAAAGCTGAATAGTGGTGGTGCACACCTTTAATCCCAGCACTAGGGAAGCAGAGGCAGGCGGATCTCTGTGAGTTCGAGGCCAGCATGGTCTACAAGAGCTAGTTCCAGGACAGGCTCCAAAGCTACAGAGAAACCTTGTCTCAAAACAAACAAACAAACAAACAAAAAAAAAAACAATGGTTAAAGAGGACTGTAATATTGCTCCACATGTCCACCACCCAGCTTCAATACCAGTTCACAGTCCATCTTCTCCTATCTGTGATTTACCTACCCATCCCACTATATATCATTACAGAGTAAATCCAAGACACTAAATGACTTACTTCAGTTCTTCATGTGAAGTATTTGGGGCCTCTTTCCTGTTACAATATAGTCTTTGCATCTTTAGCAATAAGTGATGGGAAAATCCACGTGGCCATAGGATTGTGGTCCCCACCACTACCTTCTGAATGACCCTGTGCAACTCTCCATTACTAGCCAAAAGGTTTCAGCTCTGGCTGGAGGGACCTCGTGACATAACAAAATAGCTACCAGCACCACTTGGAAAGCTGCTTGTTTATTAGATTGCTTGTGGAAGTCCCACACAAACACACTGCTGCTTCTACTGCGTGCCTCTTGTGAAGGCGTTTGCTGTTCCAGATGTAAAAGCCGATGAAGACAGACACGGAGTGCTGGAATTCTTGGCAGAACGTTTCTTCCCTCGTCTCCAGCAGAGTTTCCTCGATAGAATAAAGAGCTCGCTAGGCCATGATTGTCTAGGAAATACTGCTCCAAACAGCTGTTGAAATGGCTCTATGGTATTGGCATTACCTAGAAAGAAAATCCAGGCCCATGTGAACTGGATATCTTGGCAGTTGGAAAGCTGGCATACTTGTTGGCAG
>NW_026075687.1:0-1330 GCF_014885135.2 Alexandromys fortis
TGCTCCAAATTTGTAGAATAACAATCATAAAGTAATACTGAAACATGTTGTAAAAGATGAAAATCTAAAAATTTAAACAATGTTTTTAAGCCTGAAGGATACCATGAAGTGAAATATGACAGGCATGAAGAGTCACATCTCTCATGAGTTCATTTGTATGTTTAAAATTTCTCTTAGAAGTTGGGGGTATAGTTATAGTTACCAAAAGATTGTGAGTGGTTATCAGGAAGGTAGATGGAAGGTGGCTACAAGGAATTTTTTTTTAAATAGAAAGATGGCTACAATTAATATATCATGACAACATCACCTTTAACAATAGCCACAAATAATATAAAATATTGTGGAATAACTCTAAAGAAGTGGAAGGCATGTATGACAAGAACTTTACACTTTGGAAGAAAGAAATTGAAGGAGAGACCAGAGAACAGGACGATCTCCCATGCCCTTTGGTAGGTTGAAATTAATATAGTCAAAATGATAATCTTTCCAAAGCAATCAACTGGTTCAATACCATTCCCATGTAAATTTCAGCAAAAATTTTTACTGCCCTTAAAAACATACTCAACTTCATATAGAAAAGCAAAAAACCCACAGCATAAAACCAACCACACTGAATCACAGAAAAAGAGAATGTGGGAAGTATATTTAAGCTCATTCGCACAGGAGACCATTTTCTAAATATAACCCCAGTAGCACAGACACAGAGAGCAATAATTAATAAATGGGACCTCCTGATACTGAGAAAATTCTGTGAACCAAAAAACATGATCAACAATACAAAAAAGGCAGCCTATAGTATGGGAAAAGATCTTCACCTACCCCCCCACTGGACAGAGGAATGATCTCCAAAACATACAAAGAACTAAAAAAAAATCATCAAAAGAACAAATAATCCAATTAAAAAAGATGGGGTACAGACCTAAACAGAGAATTCTCAACACATGAATCTAAATTGCCTGAGAGACACTTAGGGAAATTTTCAACATCCTTAGCGATTAGAGAAATGAAAATCAAAACAACTCTGAGATTCTCTCTTACATCTGTAACAATAGCCAAGATCAAAAACACTGATGACAACTTAAGCTGGAGAGGATGTGGGATTAAGGGAATGCTCCTTCATTGCTGATTTGAGTACAAATTGGTACAGCCGCTTTGGATATGAGTATGGTGATTTCTCATAAAATTAGGAAGCAAACCGCCTGGTGATGGTGCATACATTTAATTCCTGCACTTGGGAGACAGATCTCCATGATTTCGAGGCCAGCCTGGTTTAAAAGATCTAATTCCAGGACAAGCTCCAAAGCTACAGAGAAATCGTGTCTTAAAAAAA
>NW_026075688.1:0-1395 GCF_014885135.2 Alexandromys fortis
CTCTCTCTCTCTCTCTCTCTCTCTCTCTCTCTCTCTCTCTCTCTCTCTCTCTCTCTCTCTCTCCTCTCCTCTTCTCCTTCTCCTTCTCCTTCTCTCCCCACCTCTGATTATGACACTGGCTAGTCACATGATACACAATCACCTCCAGCTCCTGAAAATCGTTGACATTTTAGTCTTTATGGTGAACATGTGATTTTTCTGTGGATTCTGTGTATATGCAGTATCCCTTATCAGTCTGAGTATGTGAAACCATCCCTGAATTGATGAGTCCTGGATGAACTCATTCCATTGTGACCTGTATCGCCTGTCTCATGTGCTGAAATTGGTGTGAAATACTGAGTATTCTCACTTAAGATTTCCTCGTGGAGGAAATAGGCTTATAAGTTTTTCTATTTATGGCATCTTTATTAGGTTTTGATATCAGGGTGGTCTGGTTTTGTAGAAGCAGTTTGGAAGCATTCTTTCCCTTTCTATGGACATAGTCAATTTTTCTGATAGGATTGCTCCACATTTCTTTGTCTCACTGGACTTTTCTTCTGTTTAGAAATTTTTAAATTATCTTTTCAACTTAATTTATTATTGATCTACTAATATGTCTTATAAGTTGTTGCTTTAATTTTGATAGGCCATGTGTGCCTAGAAATGTGTCCACTTATTCCAGATTCTCCAGTTCACTAAAGTATGTTTTCAAAATATTTCCTAGGTGTCCATGGATTTCAATGGTACCTGAAGTGATATTGTCTCCTTTTTTCTCTAATTATATTAATTTGTGTCTCCTCTTTCTTGGTTAGTTTTGGGTAAAGGGTTCTCAGTTTTGTATATCTTTTCAAATAACTTTGTTCCTTTTTTCTTTTTTTCTGGTAACATTTTGTTAACTTCAGTTCTGTTCTTTTTTTATGCATTGGTGGCCACTGCTTAGGAACTGGTTTGCTCTGTTTTCTCTGACCTGGAGTGCATCATTAGGTTGTTTAGTATAGTTCTGATTATTGTTTGATAGTTATAGGATGAATTTTAGTCATTCATATCCTAGTCCCCGTTCTCATTCTCATGCCTCTCCCTGTCCTGCCTGAGCCCTTTTTCTCAAGAAGCCCCCCTCCAACTTGGTACCTTCTTTTTAATGTGTGGTTCCCTAAGTTTCATTAGAATGTATTGTTCTGTTATGGTTGAAAGAGTATTTGTCAGAGCAAGGGCACCCACACACACACACATTTGCTTGTTTTTTTTTTTTATTGTTCTCTCATACAAAACATTCCAACCACACACTCCCCTCCTTCCACTCCTCCCATTTCCTCCCAACTCCCTCTCTCCTTCCATATCCATTCCTTCTCCCTTTCCCTGCAGAAAAGAGCAGACCTCCCAGGGATATCCCCTGATGACATAACAGTAAAGATGACA